>NW_004955520.1:3893664-3932808 GCF_000276665.1 Chinchilla lanigera
TTTTTTTTGTTTTTCCAGCCTAAACCTACTATCCCTGAGCCAGGCCCTTGAGAGAACTGCAGCTGGCTCTTCACAAGTCAGTCAGGTATTGTACTCACTGAACCTGGAGAGGGTCCTTCGTGCAGAACCGGGATGGGCATAATCAGTGGTGATAAGGAAGACATTTCCAGTGTCCATGCTCATACATAGATTTTGGTTCACAGAATACATTTCTAAGGGCTTATTTATTAGGGTAAAACTTTAGTCCTGTATTAGCTAAAGATCCCATGGTGAAGCAGCATTATTTATATTTCTCAAAGACTGGTCAAAGAGGACCATGACTAGCTTGTTAAATGAACTGATAACACTGGGGAAATCTTACCACCTAAACATGTTCTCTGCACTGCTGGGTAGCTACAGAGTTTGCTGAGCTCCTGCCTTGAGCATCCTTCCACATGGCTGGCATCTCACAGAGGTGGCATAATCGTTACTGATGTCTGGGAATGAACAAGTGCATTTACCTGAGAACCCCTGCTTCCTGGTTTGTGCTCTACTGCATCCTGAGTCTGGGGTTTAGTGTGCTAAGTTATTTTATCCTTTATGTTCAGAATTTTCCAATTCATAGACATTCTGATTTTATTTGACTTTCCCCTGAAGTACCGTGATAGTGTGAGCTGTCTCAGAGATACATTTCACTGAATTATGAAATACATGCAGACTGCCCGCAGTCCGTAAGTGCCTACCACTCAAGGAATCATCCCTGAGTAAACATAGCTGTAGCATTAACACCCTGGCCTCTGGAAATCTTCCCACACCTCTGGGTCCATACTCCTTCCCCTCCTCCGAGGAACCGCTGTCCTTATTCCTAACACACGGGCTCAGCCGCCCCTCATTTCCAACTTTAGATAAATGATATCATTCTGTGTGAGTCTTTCACTTGGCTTATTTTTTACCATACTGTTTGTGAAATTCACCCATATCATAGATTGTAGTTGTGACCCATTCTCTTTGATTATTTATAGTATTCTCTATGAACGTATCACAATGAATTATTCCTCATTTTAAAACTTGTAACAAATCGTGCTCCTTTGGACATTCTTGGTAATATTTGTGGCCTATGTGGCTCATTTTCTGTTGGGTATACACTCTGGAGTGATTCTGGGTCACAGGTAGGCACGTGTTTTACCTTAGTAGATGATTAAACAGTTTTCTTAAACTATTATCCTAATTTATTTCCCATCAGTAGTATGAGAGAGGTGCTCTTGTTACATACCAATGTCCACACTGGAATTCTCTCTTTTCCATACCTGTCGACTTCATGGTTATGTTTAATTTGCATTTCTCTGACTACAAATAAGGTTGAAGCTATTTAATATTCTTTTTTTGACAAGTGTCTGCTCAAGTATTTGCTTCTTTTTTCTGTTGTATTATATGTATAGTCATAATTAATTTATAGAAGTTAAAAAAACTATCTCAATACAAGCCCTATATTATTTATATGTGTTGCAGATATCTTCTACCACTCTATAGCTTGTTTATAATCCTCCTAGTAGTGTTTGTGTTGAGAAGGAAGCTCTTAATTTTAATGTCCAGTGTATCAGTCTTTCCTTATGAACAGTCAATTTTGGTCCCATTTATGAAATCCTCCCTTGTCCCACAGTCTTGATATTATCTCTGTGTGTTATACTCTGGGGTTGTCTTCTAACTGGTTTATTATCTTCTTGATCACACTTTTCATATTTAGATCTACGGTACATTTGGAATGAACTTTGCTGTGTTGTGTATGATGAAGATCATTTCATTTTTCATATGGATACCTAACTGACCCAACATTTACTGAAGAGACCATATACTCTGTGTGGATTTCAATTTGAAAATTTTTAATTATAAGTATATGTCTTTATTTATAATTATGACTGCTCATTGTCATGAAGGGTTAACAAGTAGGTTATGCTAACAGTGTTTCTTTTACAGTGGATTTGTGTATCTCATCTTATTTCTTTTTAAATGTTGAGCTATGTATCTTACATTAATCATTTGAAAAGCTCATTAATTGAAGCAAATAAACCTAGGTCCTTTTTGGAAGGGCAATTTAAAAAATCAGTAGTAGATATTTAATTTTCTATTTAAATTTATTCACTGATTACTAATGTACTCAGTTTCTAAAACATCTGGAATCCATTTTAATCATTTATATTCTTCCAGAAATTCAGATATTTAAAACATTTTTATTAATGTAGAGATATATTTGATATTCTTTTAAATATTTAAACAATTCTTGTTAAGTACATTTTTATCTGTGTAACTGTAGGATAATCTTCCTTCCTATAATCATGATGTATATGTTCTACAGACTGTCTTTGGCCCTGTTATCTATTGCTGTAAAGTAAATTTCTCCAACACTTAGCAGCAGCTTGAAATCACAGTCAGTCATTATCGCTTGTGATTTCTGAGGCACAGGAATCCGGAGGCGCGGGGCTGAGTGGGTCTGGCTCAGCATCTCTCATGAGCTGTGGTCTAGACTTCTCCCTGTGCTGCACTCATCTTTGGGGTCCACTGGACCTGGGGAATCCTCTCACAACTCTGCTGACTTAGACATGGACCAAGCTCAGATCTTCACTTGCTGAAAAGTCCAATCCAGAGTCTTTTCTGAGATTCAAGACAAACTCTTGGATGTGAGCCCCTGCCAAAATAAAAAAGAGAGATATATATGTACCTCCAATATGCAAAGGATAAGTATTTCCATTCTTTTGGGGCCCACAAATTATAAATTGAGTCTAGGGGAGTCCAAGTTTGTCCTTTCCTGGCCTTTGACCATCTCAGAACATGGAAACTGGCTGCTTTTTTTCTGGTCACAGCTGGAAGCCCTACAGCTGATAACTGCTGTGGCACTCACAGGGCAAGATAAGACCTGCTGAAGAGGATAAGGAGCCTGGGGTAACTACAGTTTCCTTATTGTCCCCTGTCTCATCCTTGTCCTTGCCCTTGCAAGAATGCTTCGTTCTCACCAGCCCACTGTAGCTCCCATAACTGTTCCCGGAAACACCCGCTCCCCTCACCCGCTGTCCTTGATGCAGGTGTAATGAATAAATACCAAGGTTCTGGGTGCCTCGTGGCCTTTTGTTCCCTGTGGACAACTTGTCATCCCAGATCCCTGCTGCACCCCTATTTTGTCTCTTGCTCTTTCTTTCCACCATGTGCTGTAACACTGGGCAGGTGACTGGGGACACACTGCAGGGGTCCCCAATAACTGGCACTGTGGAAGGGTCTTCAATACCATTCCAAACAGGAGGAACAGGGACTAAAAAAGAATCAGATCAAAGCCCAGCAACACAAACATTGTCTTGTAGGTCTGTTTTCAGCACCCAGGACAGGTTGTGGCCAGATGTCAACTCCAAAGAGCTTGATCAGCCCTGCCCCTATGACTGTGCTGGTTGCCACCTACTTGGCTTCACTCTTGGGCTGGCTCCACTCATTTGCCTCAGCAGGTAACCCATGATTTTGGCATCTCCAATTTCCCAGAGTCCCCACTGCACTTCTGACTTCACTCTCATTGCTTTGTGCATCACCCTCTCAGGTGCACATTGCCTGGCCTCCCAGACACTCCTTTGAAATTTGGGCATCAGCGGCCCCATAACTTGTGCATTTTTTTGTGCCTGAAAAATCAGTACCATGTGTCAAAGTTACTTGCTACTAACTTGATCAATAGCCCCCTTAGGTCATGGCTGCAGAGGCTTCTGAGTGGCATGGGATGACCGAAACTTGATGAAACACTGCTCTAGGTATCTTTGAATTAGCGAGGCTCCCTAGGGCTCTCTTCTCAAAGCAAAATATTTCAAAGGAGTTTACTCTTTTATACCTTTGAGTCTGTGATTGGTGAGGTTTTGTTTACTCCCCATGTGGCCTCAAGGCATATTTTTTCTTATTCTTTTACGATGTGCTTGATTTCTTTTTAGTGGCATTAATCTGTTCAGCAACCACAACTACTTTTTGCTCCAGTTTCACATATGATTTCTTCTGAGTCAGAATTTAATTTTTCAAACTTTTATGCTCTGCATTTTGCCACAATTCTCACTATAAATTTGGCTAAAAGCAGCTGAAAGTACCCATGGCATAACATGTATGCTGGGTTGTCTTGAAATATCTTCCAGCAGATTAATTAGCCCACTTCTCTTAATCTCAGTCTCTTGCAAAGTCTCAGGACATGGGCAACACGTAGACAAAGTCCTTGCCTGACTGTGACATGCATCATCTTTAGTCCACTTTCCAATGAGCCGGCCCTTTACTATTCATGTTCCTATCAAATTCTGGTCTTTTGAATTCCAACCGGAATCATCCATCACCATCAGTTTGTAGCATTCCAGCACCGGGACAGAACTGATGGGAGGAGCCACAGCCCTGCTCTGCACCTAAGCCTGGGCTGTGACTGATGCTCAGCATCTCCACCTCTGTTGTTCATCTAGAACTCTTCACATGAGCATGGGCAGGTGCAGTGTAGCAACTACTCCATTTTCTTGGCACTAATTTCTTATATTAGTCACTTTCCCCATTCCTGAGACAAAACACCCAACATCTACAAACTAAATGAGGGGTGGTTTAATCTGGCTCATGGTTTTCAGGGGATTCAGCCCATGCTCAGCTGGTTCGAAGCACAAATGGTGGGGTGGAAGGGCATGACAATGAAAAGCTGTTCACTTCATGGCAGCCAGAATGTGGAAGGGGAAGCAAGGAGCCAGGAAGGGAAATATATCCTCCAAAGTCACATCCCCGGGGCACCACCTCCAAATAGACCCCCCTCCTGATAGCACACTTAGCTGTGAACTCATCGAAGGGTTAATCTATTGATGAATCTAGCTCCCCCATGCTCCAATCACATTCCAGCTCTGAACACATAGGACTTCCTAGAACTAAGCTATAACTGTATACCACATTTTGATCCAGAAGTAGTCACTGAAGGACTGCTGGGATGCCTTCTTACTTACTTGTTGGCCAGTTGGGCAGTTTTTGATCCTTCCTCTCACAGCCATGCCATTTTTCAAAGAAAATTCTTTACTTACCAGGTTACTTCCTCCACATCCTCCATTCTTTTCTTCCCTCTGAGAACCTGTGTAGCACAAGCGATTCTCCATAGCTCTGTGGTGCCTAAACTCAGAATAGAGAAAGAGATGAAGAAGTGACAGGAAGCCTAGAGACACGAATTCCGCCAGTGAGTTTATGTAGAGTTCCTTAACCTAAGAAAAGGTAAAAACAATAAAAACACTGGGTAAAAGCTGAGTGGGCTGAAGTGCAGAGGAAGAACTTGGGCTGAGAATCAACCAGTGAGTGATTCTAGGAGGAACAGGTTTGACAGTGTGAAAAGAGGAAAGCAAGGTAGGTAGAAGGTAGAAGGATCAAGGACAAGGTAGAAGGATCTCGGATTCCTCAGAGAGGAGCATCTAGTTCACGCCATCGGAAAGCCCCCAAAACAGGCAGAGGTGCCCTTGTGAGGGGTTCTAGATGGACAATAGAGATACAGACACTGAGCATCAGTGGCAGCCCACGTTCAGGTACAGAACAGGGCTGTGGCTCTTCCCACCAGCTTCTCTTGTCCTGGTTTCTTGCAGGAAGAGATGCCTCTCAGGACAGGGGTCCTGCTCCTTGCACATGTGTGAGGACAGGGATCCAAGTGGCTCAGGGACAAGCCTTAGGAAAGGTCACGTTGTTCCTAGCTGCTGGGAAGGCTGTGGGCAGAGATCCCTGGTGCTGGGCCTCTACAGGGACTGCCTAGGCTGTAGAGTCACTCTACCTAAGGTTGCGCCTCACATGCCCTGACTCAGGAAGGGCCACTCTGATGTGGACCTGGAGCTTCTGGATCCCTGTGGTGTTTCTCAGGTCTCTATCATGACCTGACTTCTTCTGCTCAATGCTCTTTGCCATTACCTGCTCCTCCCCACAGGTCCTGATCTCCTGGGAGGCCCCGTTATCCCAAAACACATGAAGCTTTCTCTCAGGTCCACTGCTGGACACCCTAACTCCACAATGCTCTGCAGACTGGGGGGATTTTTGTGGGATTAACACTGGTGGAAAGCACGAAAGCTCAGGACTTTCCTTTTTTTTCTAGCAGATGGAGTATTCTGAGAAAGGGATTAACATGATTGAAAATGGTGGCCAAGAAATATGACTCTTGTTGTGTTGGAGGGCCTGGGAGTCTGAGAAGCTAAAATAGAAAGCAGACTGGAAATCTGTTTCAGGGAGTCTAGGAATGAAATCTGCAGGCTAGCAGAGGGTTGTCCTTGGAGGGGGAAAATATGCTTGTTATTGTCCTGAAGAGAACTGGAAGGATTCTGGGTCAAGCAGGATGTGAGGATGAAGACCAGCCAGCCAGAGTGCATACTGACCCCAAGGCTGGGAGCAGAAGTGTCTCAAGGTGTCATCGCTGTGGAAGGACAAAAGGGAAAGGGCTTAATGCGGAGCATGAAATCCTCATGTTTTGACAACTCTAATTGAAAATGCAAGCAAGGTATTCAGGTGCGGAGTTGTCTGTGTTGGTTGCCACTGTGCTTGTTTGCGTGTGGCAAAGGTGGTGCAGGCTGCCACCAGCTTGAGGCTGCATGCCCAGGCAGACGGGATGCCCAGCATGCCTGGAATACTCTTGCCCCTGAAGCTGCATCTGCCGGGAGAAGGACACACCTTCTCTGGCTGGAAAATGGGTGCAAGCTGGTGGAGCCTGGGCCATTGTCCAGACATCGTGGGAGGTAGAATGGGGTGGGTGGTGATGGGCAAGGGTTTAGTTCAGATCAGAGATTGGAAACTCGTGAAGGAGAAACTACTGGGGTAATTTGACTTCTTCAGGTTACAGAGCGGGCAAGTCACTGAGCTCCTCTGAGTGCGTTTTCCTCGTGTGTGCGCCTGGACTATCTTGTCTTCTGTACCCCCTGTAGCACCCCACACCGGGCACGATGACAGGATGAGCTATGTGGCAAGTGAGAGAGGAAAGGTGGAGAGACCCGGCCCTGAGAACACACTGGACTTGGCTCGTGCGTGCGGGGGTTTAGCGGTGGCTGAGGGTCCATCGCAGATACTGTACGTGAACCTGGATGAGGCAGACACCTTGTCCTTGGTTCCACCGTGCTCTGGCAGGGCTAGTTATCCTGCCTCACGCACACAGAGAAACCGGGAGCGCAGAAGGCGTAGCCCCTTCCAGGGCACTCTGCAGGAGCCATGGCACGGAACACACAGGTGGTAGTGTTGGTTGTGATCCTGGGCCTGCTTGGCTCAGGGCAGTGTGGCGTACAGAGAGATCAGTGCTTTGGACCTGATCTCACAGACCCAAGAGCTTGGCCATGAGGCTGGCCATGTAGGAGGAAGAATGTCAGCCCAGATGCCACCTGGGCTGTGTGTTCTGCGGCATTCCCGCTACTGTCATCCTGAGGGAGTTCAGTGCCCTGTGGCCTGGCCCGCACACCCCAGGTTTCACCTGCATTAGTGAGTGAGGGCTGCTGTGCTCTATTCTTTTCCTGTAATAAACCATAGGTTCCTAAATACAGGCTGAGCAATGTGAATCCAAAACTCCAGAGTCAAAATGCTTTGACTCTGAAACTTTCTGAATACCTACAGGAGCTGAAGATTTCTCACGTGACCTCAAAATGCAGGTGCACTGAAAACAGTGTAGGAGGTCACCTTTGGGTTCTGTGCATGGGGAGCCTATGGAACAAGGTGAGTTCCATGTTTAGCTGGGTCCTCTCACTGAGATAGCTTATATATTTCCAATTCTGGAGACATCTGAAATCTAGACAATTCCGGTCCCAAGCACTGTGGATAAAGGGTGCTCAATCTTTGTTGAAATTCTCAGTCCTGTGATTCTGTTTCTATCATTCACACAGAGCAAAAATAATTAAATTAATCTGTAGAACTTAAAGATGTACTTGATGTGTCTTGTGCATAGTTGATACCCACAAAGCATTTTGTAAACCCTTTTCTCCCTTATAATGTCAACTTATTGTCTCACATTTTCCTCTGAGATTCTAATTCTCCTTGCCAAATGGACACAGAAACCAAGCCCCCTGAGATAGTGTTTTGATTGTGTTGATTTGTGAAATCTAGAAAAGTACCAAAAAAAGTTCTTTTTTAAATTTTAAAGAGAATTGTAAAAAAAAAAAAAAAAGGACAATAGCAAAATACCAACATCACAGACAAAAACAAAACAAAGCAAAACCATTAAAAATGATACAGGGTTTCAAACAAAATAATAGGAATTAACAGTGGCTGTTATATTACATATTGTTATCTTCAGTGAAGTTGCTCAGATTACCAGATGTAAGAATGCAAGATTGATCAAACCATTAAAAAGAATAAAAAATAATAATTAGAAAAATTAGAGACGATACAAGGCTTCACTAGAGAAGATGGTAGGAACTCACCAATGGCTGTTCCATTGCATATTGTTGTCTTCAAATCAGTTGCTCAGATTAGCAGATATAAGCATGCAAAATTGGTCAAAATAAAAAAAAATTTAAGCATTAACTGTTCCGTTCAGTAAACCACCAGACATCAGCAGTACAGTTGTCCCAGCTATCCTTTTTTGGCTTTTTGAGACAAGGTTTCACTATGCACTTCAGGCTGGCTTGGAATCACTTTGTGGCCCAGACTGGCAGCGATCCTCCTGCCTCAGCCTCCCAAGTGCTGGCATTACAGGTGTGTGCTACTACATCCGGCCAAGCACACAGGAAATTAGAATCCTTGGCAATACCACCTGGCAGTCCTCACAACTATTAAGACATTTTTGCAAGTATTTCCAGTTTTCACTCTACAAACTAAACTCTCTCCAGAATCCTTTCTCCTTCTGAGAGCCTGTTACTGTACACTGTGTGCAAGCTCAGGCCCTGGTGCAGGGGCACCAGCTGGTGGATGTCTCCACAGCTGTCGCTTTTCTTATTTGAAGGGTGAGACAGATGAGTGTGAGTGATCTGGCCATAGACTCAGCGTTGTTTCTGCCGCTGAGAAGCTGAACAGGATCAACAGGGCCTGCAGACTTGGCCTTGGGTAGCCAAGGATGGCAGACACAGGCATGGCTTTCATGTAAAGCAGCTCATGTAATTCTCACAGAGGCTTCAGGAGCTCTGTCCTGCTATCTTCCTGTTACTGATAACTGAACTGGGCCAGCAAAGAGGCCAAGTCTCCTAAGGGAGGAGCCTGGTTGCTAACGACTCTGCCTTTGAAAACCAGCCTGTCACCAACATGGTTGCCCGGCAGCAACACCAGCCCTCTGTCCGAGCTTCCAGATCGCTTGACTGACTTATTTTAAATTTGTTTAACTGCCACTTCCATGGTGGCCCCTGATGGTCAGCCAAAGTGAGTCTTCAGAAAATATAAGGTGGATCATGTCATTGCTTTATTTACCCCACCAGTGGCATGACCCTGCAAGAAAAATCCAGTCATTACTGCAGCTGTAAGGTCCTCCTGCTCCTCTCGCTCCTCCTCCTCCTCCTCCTCCTCCTCTATCTCACTACAAGATTCCTTGTCCTGGACTTGGGTTGTATCCATGGGGACAGAGACACGAGAACAGCAACGACATTTTAAATGCATTCTTAGACACCTCCTCTGAGACAGCGCTCATTCCATTACTATGTGATGTCCTTCTGTGTAGCAGCTCTGTGTTAGAGCCAAGGGCAGCATGGCCCAGGGGGAGAACAACTCCCTGGAGCCCTGAGCAGTTATAAGGGACGGCACCGGGATGTGAACCCAGGTCTCTGCGACTCCCGGATGCTCGTTCCAAAGTCTCCTGGGTCCACAGGCCGACCCAGCGTGCGGCACAGACTGGAGGAGGTGCAGGTGTGGGGAGGAGGGCTCCTGAGAGGCTTCCAGGTTCCTGCCTTGGGTGTCCTGCGGGGCACTTGGCCATGCCTGACCAGGAGAGGGACATTCTGACTCCTAGAAACAGTTCCAGCCTCTAATTAGTGTCAAGATCATTTTTTTTTTAGGTTGAAAAAGAGGTTTTGGCTAGAGTTACAGGAATTCTTATTTTAATCTTTTACTTGGTTTGGCCTGTAATAGTCTTGCTAAACTGTGAACCAGGGCTCTCCTGTTAATTTAAGCTGTCCTGAGCTCCAGATAGTCAGGCGGTGGCTGTGAGGCTCCGGAGCCAGCAGATTCCTGTTCTCTTTCATAGCCACCCCCAGGGGCCTGGGTCCCCCGTGGCCACCAGGTATCTTGTTATGGCAGCGGAAGCTGTCAGGCAGCAGTTACAGAGGGCCTGAACTGTAGAAAAGTCAGGCACACCCGAGGAGCCAGTCTGGGGACCGGGACAGGTCTGCTTCTGATTACTGACAACTGCAGATAAGCGGGAGCCGACAGTCACTTTCTGACTGGAAATTCAAATCAATCAGCTAAAAACTACATGTCACTGCCCTCCCCAGCTAATCAGCCCCAGGCACTTCGGGATGATCTGTGATGTCTCGCCTCTGCTGTGTCCCGGCTGTCGTGCTCCATCTACCCTTGACAGCAGGTTAAACGCACACCTCATTTCACACTCATGCTGACTGAGCAGGATGTCGGCCCCTGCACCTAGCGGAATTGCCAGGCTTGTGCCACGAGCTCGGAGTTGAGCCTTCGTTCCCTCTTCTGGACCTCAGCAGGCAAAAACCTAAGAAACACAGTTCCTAGTGAGAGGTGTTCCCCTCTGCAGCGTTTTGCTTGCTGTGTTGTCCACTTGTAAAACAGACCCGCAAGGGCTCCCAGTGGTGCCAGGCTGGGACAGCGTGGGACTAGGGAAGCCCTCACAGAAGCAGCAATGGAGAGTTCTGGTAACTGGGCTTCCCACAGGGGAGAGATTTGGGGAAATACCATCTCACTGCCATCTGGGGTATGTAGAAGAAGGATAGCAGCTTGGTCCTTCCAGATGTAAGGATTCTCCCGAAAGTGGGTTTCAACACGACCTAAGTAAAGAAGGGCTTTTCTTTCAGAGCTGGACTAAGCTTGAACCCACTAGCCAGTGTAGCTTGTTGGCCTCAGAAAGAGTGCTTAAAACAAAATTTGAATGATTAGTTGGTAATATTTAAGGATGAGGAAATTAGACAACATTTCAGCTTTCTGGCCTTTTTCTTTTTCGGTTTTTAGTTGAAAGATCCAGCAGCCCTGAGCTCAGCTCCCAGCCGAAGGCTGTTTCCTTTGGAAGGGACTTGCACTTTCCAGCTCACCACATTCCCCACAACTTTCTTTGGACCTGCATCAGCTTCCTTCGCTCATTTATGTTACTTCCTGGCTCTTGGGGATTTTTTCTTTCTCTGTTTTTGGTCTGTGGCCCTTCCTAAATCCTGGAGCAACCTCCAATGTAACGAGCATCTGATCTCCAAAGGGCTCTCAGGCCTGGTGAAGGTTTGCTGGAGGAAGAATGCTCCAAACACCCGGGGCCCCGGCAGTGGGGTGCCTGCCATACCCCACTGTTTAGAGGCCCCTGCACTGGCTGCCTGCCAGCTGTGCCCCGTGAGGGGAAGATGAGCAGTGCGGTCGGGGGCACAAGTCCTCCCAGGCCTTATTCACACTAAACACTCACTGCTGACGCGCGGCCACCAGATGCCCCGTGATTGTTCCTGAGGGAGGGCTGGACTGCTAAAGCAGACACCTTCCTCGGCGGGGGTGAGCTCAGGTCAGGGTCAGGTCGAAGGGGTGGTTTTGAGCCTAGCTGTGTGGGTGGCTGAGGCCTAGGCATGCCTGGGAAACCCTGCCGAATATGAATTTCAAATTCATATTTGAAAATATTCTGTCTTTAACCTTCTCTTATATCCTAGCATAAGCATGAGTCCTGTGGTTTCAAAGACACTACATACAGTATGAGGAGTCTCAAAAAGGATTGGTGCACACAACTCTAAAACAGGATAGCGTTTTTAGCTATGAGGAGGCAGAGATACCCTAGGTCTCAGAGCACCCCCAGATATGAACTGTCTACCTATGAAGTGTGAAGTCTCAGGATGTGGAATTCTCCCAGCTACTCTGGAGCGTCTGGTCTTTCAATCCGGAGAGTACAGTGTGCTATCTCTTTCACTGCCACTTCTCAGCTTTCATTGCTTTTCTCTCCCTTTTATCATGAACACCCAGGCTGTCCCTCTTTTCATGGCTGGCAATAAAATATGGACCTGAAATGTCCCTCAGAGACTGTGTGTTAGAGTCTAGGTCCCCAGCCCGTGGCGACTTTTGTGGGTGGTGGGATCATTAGGTGGTGAGGCCCCCAAAGCAACAGGGCCAATAGCCCATGGACTAGGACCTCTGAAACCAGCAGCCGTAAGTATCTTTCCTCCCTGATTATTTCAGCTATTTTGTCACAGGGACAGAAAGCTGACTAACAGCACTTTTGATCTATTTTTGCTGGGTGGGTCACTTTGTCATTCAAGAACTTTCTCTTTTTGGGTTAGAAGGATCATTTGCTAAAGCAGCCAGGAGTTGACACAGTTTCCATGGCTTCTTGTCTTTAATGAAGCGACCAATCTCACGCTTCCAACTGTTTGCCAGATGCATACAGATTGCTGATGGAGAAGCACCAAGGAGAAGCCACAGTGTCACCAATGTGCATGCCTGGTCAGGCAGAGGATGTGACTTTTGTCACTGTTGTATCATTTCTCAAGTTATGATAAGGACGTTGTCCTTCAAGTTAAAAAACAAACAAAAAACTGGTCCACTGGGAGAATGGGTTTGATTAAATTTGTTTTCATCAAATTTAACTTTGAACAAATTGATGGGCCGAATGAATCAGCCAGCTATTAATTCAGTCAAATCCTGTCAAACTGGTTGGGTGGAAACATAGCCACAGGCTGTCGCAGTTACGCCATCACTTACCACAGCCAGAAAGGAGAGCTGAGCTCCCAGGGCCACAGAAATGCCCCATTTCAACACTTTTTCTTTATCTCTGCTCATTTGGCTGTGGGTAAAATCACCACACCATCAAGTCAGCTTCAGTATTTGGCCACAGACTTGTAGAAACGTTAATAGCAAATAGATTATCATCACTTTCCATAATTACAGTAATAGAAAACAGATAGCAGAATGTCACTCCTTTGGTTGCCAGCTGGTGCCTGTCATCCAGTTTGATCTTAGGAAGAAATTATCACCTTGCTTGTGGTGGTATCGATTTATTCCTTTGTTCAAAGGACTGAGATTGTGATGGGCACAGAATTTGTGTTGGGGTGTTTATCACCCCTGGGAGACTTTTATTAACTCACTTAAAAAAATTTTAAAAACTGATAAATTGTCATTTTTCTTGTTTGTTATCATTCCAAACGATGATGTATTTGGAAAGTTTGTTAGAAATCACTCCAAGTAGCTTTGCGTTATTTTGCAGAGGCAGGGAATTACCGTGAAAAATACTGACCGCGCTTCCTTCCACGCGCCCATTCTCAGCTTGGGCTGCACAGTGGAATCATTTAAGAAGCTGTTGAAAATGCCAGTCTCCGGGTTTCTAATCTAGAAAGCCCGATATCATTGTTCTGCATTAGTGTGGGTGACTAGAATTTTTACAAATACCCTGGGTGATTCTTTGGGCTTTTAATTAATTAGTTTTGATGTCAGGCCTGTTCTCATGCTCAGCACACACTCTACCACTGAGCTGCACCCTCGCCCACTACCAGCAGGCTAATGTTCAGCAGTGTCTGGGAGCCCCAGCCCAGTGCCCCTCCATCCTTTCCGCGCACACAGGGCCCCCCCAGGGCTTGTTAACCGTAGCTGGCTGGTCTGCACGCTTCCAGTTCCTGAGTCTCCAGGTGGGGAGCGGGGATTGTGGATTAGCTCCTCATCCGGGTCTCAGCGGGTGCTGATGTGCTTGTATTTTAAGCAGCTCTGGGAGCGCCTGCATCTCTCTGTCCTGCACACGGAGCAGAAAAGCACACTGAGGAGAAGTGAACCAGAAAGTACACTCACCTGAATCTTTGTAAGAAAAAGCCAAATCACATGAGGGAATGAGTCAGAAGTGCTGGGGTGTGTCGGGTAAGGTGCCAAACCAGTAAACAAACTCTCCTGCCAAGCCAGTAAACAAACTCCTGAAACCCCATGAGAGTGGTTCAATAACAAGAATGTCAGCACAAAGCTTAATTTATGGAGGAAGAAATCTGGAAGTGAATGAAAACAGAGAATCTGATCACATAGATGCTAAATCTTCAAATTGGATCTACAATCCAATGATAGCTAGAAACAGGAAGGGAAGAAGTAAGGGGAAAATGATGAGGGACGTAAGGAGGTGAACTTATTATATAACCACGTCTGGATGCTTTTCTAGGTGTAACCATACTTAGACTTGGGGCTAGAACGACATCAGCTGGATTTTGTCGTTGTTCTGATAATTAGTTTTGTGACTTGACAGGGTGACCAGTTTTCTCAGTTTGCCTACGATGTTCCTAGGTTTAGGATCGAAAATCTTGCAATTTTGCAAACCAGGAGAGTTGGTCAGTCCTAAAATGGGACAGAAATATAATCTCTCTGCAGCTCATTTTCTTTCCCTGTGAAATGTGCACAATACTTCTCTCCAGCAGTCGTTGGGAAGACTGAGGACAGCACAGAATAAGGTTTTCAGCCATCCTTTGTATCCGCCTCACCGGAGAAACCAAAAAATATCAGCTTCAGAGAGTAACTTTTTTTTTGGAATGAGAAGCTGCTTATACCAAAAATTATGTCAATTGCTTTAGGAAGTAACATATTTGGTCTAATGGACTGTTTGACATTGTCAAGAACTAACAGTTTTCTAGACATAGTTTTCCAAACATTTGCTATTTAATGCTTAAGGTTTTCTAGTAACTGATCAAGAGCCTTTATTGAATAACATATCCTCTGGGATTAAATTTCATGTCTCGTGTGGCCCTTGGGCATTTGAGTGGGGCTGTGGCCACTAAGGAGTAGCCTTGTAAATTTCATTGGGTTTGCATTGCTTTCCTGTGGCCGGTGGCTTATTTTGGAGGGAGAAGGATTCTAGTACACGTGGTAGCTCTTATTGTTACGGAGGAAGGATAGAGGTGGAGTCACTAATAATTGCATTTCAGTTTTGGAATTATACAGTTCAATACACAAGTGATGATTTCTTATGCAAAAGAGAACTCAGTAAACAATTTCTCAGAGGGCTATTAGGTAGCTGAGAAGGCTGGGTAGAGGACAGCTAGGAGAGTTTGAAAATCATAGGCTCTGAGTTCTAGTTACTGGCCCATTGACCTTAGCCTGCTGTGTGTCACAAGACAAATCATGTGACTGTGAATCATGTGACTGCTCTGAACCTTTTTTTTTTTTTCTTTTGGAGGTCTTTTAAAATCCCAGTACCTCTGGCAGGGAGGATACCTGCACCTTATAACTAACTTTTCCCAGAGAACATATCTAAGAGCCATTCTGATTTTAGTGTTGTTGAAACAGGGGAAACTGGGCATCGTGGTTCCACACCTGTAATCCCAGCACGTGGGAGGCTAAGGTGGGAGGATCACCGTGAATTTGAAGCCAGCCTGGGCTACATAGTGAGACCCTACCTCAGAAAACCAAGAAAAAAAGCAAT
This sequence comes from Chinchilla lanigera, assembly GCF_000276665.1. Taxonomy (NCBI): domain Eukaryota; kingdom Metazoa; phylum Chordata; class Mammalia; order Rodentia; family Chinchillidae; genus Chinchilla; species Chinchilla lanigera. The sequence goes on from NW_004955520.1 coordinate 3,909,137, forward strand.
AGTTGGGGAGACAAATGCTGGCAGAAAGACAAAATATGGGCTACCATAATTCAAATTCATGACCGCTCTTTACCTGCTGGAACACAATCCCATGAAGGATAGAATAATTCTCTGCTCTTTTGATTACTTACCATCTGGTTGAGCAATCAGGACAGCTAGTATGACTCCAAACAGAATGAAGTAAATACCCTACCAACAGCATGGAATGGGGCTGCAGAGTTCTTGGTATTTTTTATCTTGGTGAAACAATTCACATTTTATACAACTAGAAAACAGATAGAACCATAAATTCTATTCATGATCTGCGTGGCTTGTTTCTTCTAATTTTGATAGTTGTAGCACATTTTCAATGATAATCATAAATTTAACTGCTACTCCCTTCCCCAGAGCTGCTCAGGGAAGGGAACATTCCCTTCTAAAAGGGGAGGCAGGCAGGGGTTAGGGAACACTGAGAAAAGCCAGGGAGATATGGGTGGGTGATAACTTCCAGCAGGTAATCATTATGATGCAATCGCTCAGCACAACTGCTCTGAGGACCTGCGGTATGGGCTATAATGGGATTCTGCCTGTATTTGATCTTGCAGCCCTCAGTCAGCCACTAATTAGACTGCTTATTTATCTTTTTCTATTCCTAAGTGCCTATTAACACTCAGCTGCCCGCACAAAATAGCCCAGGCAAACGACTGCCGAGAGGCTCCCCTACCTGCGGGTGGCTTTGCAGACCTCCCTTGCACAGTTTTCTTAATTATATCTTCCCTTGTCCCCAGCTGTACCCTGGAGCAGTTGCCACTAACCCTAAATAAATATTTCCTGTTCCCCTTAGAAACAGTTAAACCTGGCCCTCTCCAAATGTTGGCATCTGAGGCACACACAGGTGGTTGGGCTGTGGTTGCTTTTGTGCTTATCAATAGCGTGGAGACCAACTCTAGTCACTTCTTAGTAAAGCTTCTATCTTGAAGCTGGATGGCCCGGGCAGAGGCGTCTGCAGCCTCTTGATTATGCTTACTGACCTGGGCATTGCCCGGAGCATCCCATCCTCCAGGCTGCCTTTGCAGCAGGAAGATTCTGTGTCCCCAGTTTGTGTCTGTGCTGGCTCAGAGGTGCTAGAGAGTTGGCGTCCAGAGGTTGCAGATGCATCTACACAGTGGTTTTTTCTGCTGTGTCTGCCCTTCCCACGGGCTTCTGGCTGGGCCCTTGGTTCTCAGGAGGTACCCGGAGAGCTTTAGAAAATATTCGTGCCTCAGTCTACCCCAGAAGAGCTGATTTAATTGGTCATGGAGGTGACCACAGGCTTTGGGATGTTTCAAGTCTCTGATGGCAACAATACATGATCTGCTGGTCTAGATGAACCCGTCTTACACCCCTCCTCCAGCTCTCTGTCCTGGTCCATCTCTCCCCTGTTCCTTCCAGTTGTCAGTGTGAGCCAGCTTTTCACTGCTGTAACAGAACAGCTGTGGTAAACAGCGTAGAAGGAAGAGAGGTTCGAGTTCATGGTTCCAGAGAGTCCAGTCCACGGTCACTTGATCCCACAGCTTTGGGTCTGTCACGTCACAGGCACAGTGCATTGTGGTGGCAGGGCAGAGGAGTTCTGAGCCTTTCATGGAAGCTGAGATGCAAAGACAGAGGAAGGGGCCAGGGTTCCGTAGCCCCTTGAAGGGTATGCTGCATGATCTTACTTCCTTCCCCAAGGAGCCACCTAGGGCTTCCACTTGGGAGACCAAGCCTTTAACACAGGGCCTTAAGAGGACATTCCAGGTCCAAACTATGGCAGTCAGCAAGACTGAGGCAGAAGGGCCAGGCTCAGGCCCGGGTCATCAGCCTTGCTCTGCTTCTTTTGCAAAACCAGCTCGGAGGAAGAGAACGTGGAGAAGGCACAGGTCCCAGCCCCCGTGCCTGGCTGCTGCTTCCTTTCGTGTGGCTGCTCACACAAGCACTAGAATTTCCGTGGTTCTCCTGTGTGGTTTGTATCTGGATGCCCCCCTAAGCCTCATGAGCTCAGAGGCAGGGCTTTTGGGAGAGGATTGGGCCATGGTGTGCTGTCGTTATGGAGGGACCCCCACAGGAGCAAGATGCCTTCCTGAGACGCATGGCTGTTTCCTCAACCGTCTCTCAGTCTGTGCTCTAAGGGCTCGAGCTTTCAGGTCAGTTCTCAGCATGGAGAGAGCAGGCCCACAGGAGCAGGGCTTGCATGGAGCGCCTGCTCACAGGTACCCCAGGCCAGGCTCTGTGCCCTCCAGCTTCTGGACCATCCTGCAGCTTATAAGAAGGCCCTGCACAGGAGAGTCACACTGCAGCAGGGCAGCCATTCTGTCAGAGTCTGCCCATCCGTCCTGTCAGTTTTGTTCCATTTATAAGAAGCATGATCAATTTCCCATTTAATGGAGAATTTGAAAAGCATGTGATGGGGCAGAAACACAGCCCAACATGACCCCTGGTAAAGTCCGTGTATCCCTGACAGCACCGCAAGCAGAGTGTTTGGTTCCTTTTGTGTCCAACGAAGGGCTGCAGTTTGAGGATACACAAGTGGGACCGTGAGACCTGAAGGTTTCTGTTTCTCTGGGGTTTGCACTCCCTGTCACTCAGCGACATTTATTGACCCCACACTTCTTACCCAGCTGCAGAAGCCTTCCGTGAATGTCAGCGATCCATGGATGAAGGTGCGCGGGGCCCTGGCAAGGACACAAGACAGGTGCCCGGCTATGTGTCTCCTTACCACCAATGCAGGGTTGCTCCTAGCTTGGTCCCGCCAGCACCTACTGCAGCAGCACAGGTCGTCGGCAAATTTCAAAGGAGTTGCAGAAGTGCACCAGACGGTGTCTGTACCCACAGACCTCACCCTAGAAGAAAACCGAGGAAAGGCAATGGTACAGTGCACTTCGAAGTAGCCGTTTCCCCTTTCTTCCTGTTCTGAGATGATGAGGTTTGAGGCTGCGGAAGCCATCCAGGGCACAGAGTTCTTAAAAGTAGAAATGAGCCCCTCTGTCTTCTGTAGCAACCCAGCGCTCCCCTGGTGAATCCTGAGAGAGACAGAGACACATATTCCAATTTTAGGACTTCCGGAAGGCTTTGTGAGACAAGGACCCTGACTCTTTATAACTCTTGTCCATTGCTGATTAGGTAGGACTGGAAATGTCTAACCCCAGACAGGTGGGATCTTGCAACAGCAAAAGAATGGAAGCTGGGAGAGCAAAAGCGAAGGAATCTGAGCAGAAGCAGGTTAAAGGTGGGCTGGCAGCTGCGCTGGTGTTTGGAAAGCTGCTTAGCACTCCCAGTGGATTTTCCCCTTCGCCCGTTAAACCCACTTTTAATCAAAGATCAGTTTACCAAACAAACTGATGATAAGGCTGGTAAGGAAGTCTCTCTCCCAGCAGCCTGGTGGAGCTTGGGAGTGTTGTGGGTGCTCTGAGGGCTCTCCCTCAGATCTTTACAGACAGCACCCTGGAATTCCCCAGGGGGCTCCCTATTCTGAACCAGGGAGCTCTCGGAAGCACCCCCCAGGTGGCCCCTCAGGAGAGTTGCCTTCTTTCCCTTCTGCCATGTTGGAAAAATGCAAAACCTCTTCTTGTGTTCTTTGGTTTAGAGTCAAATGTGGTTTCAAGATCCCTGGTGCAGGTTCAGTTGAGACATTTCCATGGACAGCGATTTCTTTTGGAATGGCAGTTACCATTTAGAACAAGCCAAGAAGAGGAGATCCAAATCCCCACCCTGTGTATTTCTCAGAGAAAAGCCAAAGCCCCGCGGCGCCTCTTCCTTTGTGTGACGTGCACCTCCTTCCCACCCTGCAACCCTGACCTCGTCTTTCCTTACATTCTGCTTGCCTTCAGAGAACCAGGCTTATTGGCCTCCTCTCTTGCCGGGTGTGTCAGGCACTCCACACCGCAGGGCCTCTGCACTTGCTGCTCCTGCATGTTCCGGAGCATCTGCAGAGCTTGCTTGGTTCCCTTTCTCCTCTGGGTTGGGCGAGGCTCCTCTCCTGACTCTGCCCCAATGACACCTTCGGCCCTTCGGCTTCCCTTCCGGCTTCAAGCTTCAGTTTTCAAGACTACTCATCACCTTGTCATAGAGCAGCTCAACCACCTTCTAAGAACCAAATCCCTGTAACATTTGAGCACCATGAGGCAAATCAGGAGTACCATGGCTTGGTGTCCAATATAGTTTCAGACAGCTGCAGATGTTAAAAAATGCTATAACTGATGCTAAAAAGAGCCAAGCCAGCCTGCAACAATGAAAGCAGCCAGCGTCCAGGCCTTCCTTCCTCTCCCTCCCCTCTGTTCCCCTCCCCCACTTCCCTTCCACCCCCTTCCCTTTCCCCACTCTGCTCCTGTTATGGTTTGTGTCTGGATGTCTCCTCAAAGCCTCATGCAGGCATGGGGCGGCTTCTAGAGGTTATGATTGATCCATGGTCCATTGTTGGGATTATGGGTGTGAGTGCCACACCCGCCCTGGAGCAGGAAGCCTGCATACAGTGTAAAGGAGGGAAAGAGGCTTCTCTCTGCCCCTCCTCCCTTTTTGCTTTTGTTGCTTTTGCTGTTTTCTGCTATCTGAACTGTTGCTATCTGCATGTGGCACGCTGCCTTGGAGCCAGGGGAGTATAGACTGAAACCTTCACAAACTGTGAGCTAAATAAACCTTTCCTTCCTTAATCTTGGGTGTCAGGTATTTTGTCTCAGCAGTGACAGAAACGTAACTAAGACAGCTCCTTTTCTCTCTTCCATTCCCTTCTCTCCTCTTCCCTTCCTCCCCTTCCTTTTCCTTCCATATTTATTTGTGATGAGAACACTTAACATATACTCAGCATTTTTAAATACACAAAATAGTATAGTCTTCATATTTTATAATAGATCTCTTGAGTTTATTACTCCTGTGTAATTTAAATTTTGTGTTTTTTGACCAATATTTCCACCTGAGCCTGTCACTACCTCAGCCCTGGTAGCCACCCTTCTACCCGCTGTTTCCAAGTTTCGCTTTTCTAGATTCCCCATATGGGTGATGTCATACAGCACCTGTCTTTTGGTGTAGTGGAAAATTTTAAAATAGTAACTTCATAGTTGAGCCGTCAGACTCAGCCAGCCTTGAGTAACTACCCAGCTGCAACTCAGAGATAATCTGACTCAGCTGTATTTGACCAGCTGCACAATGGCCTGCATGCATATCTTGTTTTGCTATCCCATTTCAAGGACTATCTACCGGGGACAGACTAGCCCTGTCAATGTACACTAAATCTTACCCACTTGCCTGGACCCTGACTTCCCCCAGACCTTTCTGCCCCATGATGAGTATTCTTTTCTAATTAAACCCATCTTAGAAACATCTACCTGACAGTGTCTGACCAAATATATGTAACCAATTATAGACTAACCTGTTATTGACTCTGTACTGCCTGCTTACAAAATGCATATAAGCTACTATTTTACTCTAAGCCAGTACTGGTGAGGACTGGTTGCCTTCCAACTCCTGGGTGCAGAGCATTTTCCATCTGGTTCAGTACAGATTCTGCAACATCTGCACTGGGCTTATTCCACTTAACACAATGTTCTCCAGCAACATCCAAGCTGTCATAGTGACAGAATTTCCTTCTTAAACTCAGCATACTATTCCATATTCCATATATACACCACCATGACTTCTTTTTCTGTGTACCCATTGGTAAACATTGAGGTTGGTTCCATATGTGCTGTTGTGAATAACGATGGATGAGCAGGCAGTTGCAGATATCCCTGGACATAATGATCTTGTAAGAGCAAAATCACAGAATAGTAAACTTGTAGGCATATTATAGCTTAGGTTAGAAATCAATTAGAGGTCTGTGACCACAGGCTCCTGCTGCTTGTCACATAACTAGCTTACTGCATTCCTTTAACCTTGACTGTCTAGGCCCAGATGTCCCTCCTTAACAAAGTGTGGGGTCAAACTGACTGTGTCCAGCTTGTGTTTTAAAAATATGCTGTGATTCCAACTTGCTTCAAGGACTTCAAGGACATCATGTTTGGGGAAGACTGGCCCAGCCAAAGACACTTTCAACTCTCCCTACTCTTCTCAGATCCCCTCCCTCCCAGAATGCTCCTGTACAAACCTGTCTGACAATATATGACGTAATTCTTGTATTCCATGTAACCAGTCATATAATAACCTGCTATCAGCTTTGTGCTTCCCACTTGCAAACTATATTTAAACTGAACTCACACTTGACTCTGGGCTGGTGATTTGAACCTCTGGGTTCCCCAGCTTGATAGTGTAATAAAAGTTGCCTTCCAGCTCCTCAACACAGAGTCTTCCATTTGGTTTGATATTGGTTTTCTGCAACAATCTCAGTTCTTTGTATACCATCATGCTTTACAACTAGATGGTCCCTGAGAGCCTAGTATGCTCATGGCTGATTGGACTATGGAGTTTAGGGCTGACTTGGTGTTAGGAAGTAGGGTGTGGTTGGGAGAAGAAGTCACCGGGTGTGGCTTTGGAGGGTTTAATCTCCCTCACCGGTTCTTCCCTCTCTGCTCCTTCCCTCGATTCTCTCCACTTCCTGTTCACCATGATGGGAGCAGGTCTCCTTTGCCAGACCCCTCTGCCATGCTGTCCTACTTGGAAGCCAGCTGATCATGTCTAGAAAGGTGAGAAGAAGTAAAAATCTCCTACTTTAAATTGTGGGCTTGGGTATTACGTGTCAATGATGAGAAAATAAATAAGATAGATCTATATTTGGCTTGGTTCCTTTTCTCTTGTTGCTGAGACAAAATACCTGACACCCAGAATTAAAGGGAGAAAAGGTTTAGTTAGCTTACAGTCTGTGGAGGTTTCAGTCCATACTCCCCTGGCTCCAAGGCAGAGTGATACATGGCACAGGGGAACAGTTCATGGTGGCAGAAAACAGCAAAAGCCACAAGAGCAAAAAGGGAGGAGTGGCAGCAAGCAAGCCTCTTTTCCTCTCTTCAACTGTATGCAGGCTTCCTGCCCCAGAGTGGGTGTAGCACTCACACTCATAATCCCAGCACTCACTCCCATAATCACATTGGACTGTGAGTGTAGCACTCATACCCATGATCCCACTGGACCATGAGTCAATGAAAAACTCTAGAAGCCTGCCCCATGACTGCATGGGGCTTTCGGGGGACATCTAGACTCAAATCATAACAATATCCAATAGTAGTATTGCTAGACCATATCATACTTCTGTTTGCAAGTTTGAGGAGCCTTCATCCTCCATGCTGTTTGCCGTAATGCTGTACTAATTTACATTTCCACCCACAGTGTGTGAGGACTCCCTTTTCTCCATGTCCTCCCCCTCATTTGTTAGACTTCTTTTTGATAAGAGGCATTTTAATAGGTACGAGCTGATGTCCACTGTGGTTTTAACTTGCAATCCCTGATGACTTCTGATTTTGAGCATTTCTCACAAATGTATTAGCCATTTGTATCTCTTCTTTTATTTTAATTTAAATTTTATTTTTGACTTATTAGTACATAATTATTACATTCACTGTCTTGTCTTGTAAGACACAGGATGTTAATGTATGAGTTGTTTTTTCTAAACTAAAACCTCAGTATTCAGGTTTCATCATGGTGCTGGCTCTTTGCAATAAATAGCTAGGTTTTGTGTCACAGTTTGGGGACTTATCTCTGAAGGGTGTGCCATCACTGCCGTAGGCTGTCTCTTTATTCTGTTGGTTGCTTCCCTTGCCATGTAGAAGCCTTTTAATTTGCTGTTACCCTATTTGTCTACTTTTGCCTTTGTTGTCTGTGCTTTTGTGAGCATACTAGATTGTAGTTTGTAATACCATTCTCTAACAAAAAGAAGCAAGACTCTTTGAAGAAAATGTAGATTGTAGAACTGGGTGTGTCCTAGAATAGGTTGGTATCTTAGTCCATTTTTGTGGGGCTATAATGAATGCTGGACACTAGGTTTGTTGAACCATAATTCTGGAGGCTGGGAAGCTCATGGTTAAGGGCACAGTACCTGGCATAGGGCTTCTTGCTGTCACCCATGGTGGAAAGCAGAAGGGCAAAGAGGAGAGGAAAGAGGTAGGGAGAGAAATAGGTTGGATTTGTCCTTGGATACAGAACTCAGTCCCACGATAAGGCATGCACTCACGAGAGCAGAGCCTTCAGTTCACACACCTCTTAAAGGTCCTGCTTTTTCACACTGAGCTAATGCTGGGCAGTGACCCCTCCACAAACCTGCCCTCAAGTTCCAGCCTGCCTCACAGGTCCCCAAAATGCCTGTGAGGTCATTCTCCCACTGTCTCAGTGAAATGCCCCCAGCTGCCTTCTGTCCTTACTCATCTCCAGGAAATGGTCACTTGGCCACACTTCTGGGTGCTTTCCTGAGCAGTGTTGTTTATTCTTGACGTGGGCATGCTGGGGTTCTCCAAACATTCTCAATCCGCTCCCTTTCACTCAGAAACCCCGCCTTTCAAGAAATCCCTCTCTTCTCACTCAGCTGTATTTTAGTTATAAGAAGCCATGTGGTTCCTTTGATTTTTTTTTTTCTTAAGAATTTCTTCTGCTTAATATCCTTGATCATAGTTCATAAATTCAGCCTTGTGTAAAGCTCTTGGGCATGTATAGAATTCAGACAAGGTTTTTGGCCACTTTTTTAAAAAAGATGCCTTCTCCTCCTGTTCCCAATACTTTTGTCCTCATTTCCGTTTCAGGCCCCATCATAATCGCCTCTGGGTCTGTATTTCCATCAGGATTCTGATCACAGCCATTTAAGCAATCCCTTAATTTAAATTATAGCTTCTCTCTCTTGAGCCCTCACCAGAATCACTTTCAACATCCTGCTCATGGAAATTTGGGCCTTTGTTAGCCTGTATTTCCAGACTCTTCCAGCTCATGGCTATCATCCAACTCCAAAGCCACACCCCACACTCCACTACCAATTTTCTGCCATTTTGGCACTACCACTTTATGTAGTCTAATGGAATACTCCACACTGGGCAATGTATAATATAAATAGTTTATTAGCTTATTATTCTGAAGGCTGTGAGGACCGAGACTGAGGGCTGGGATCTGGTGAAAGCTTTCTTGCCTCATCATTCCTTGTGAGAAGGCAAAAAGGCAAGGGAAAGAGGGAAGGGGCAGAGCTTGTCCTTTTATAAGGGATCCATTTCTGTGACGATGAACTCATTCCTGTGCGATTAAACCTGTTCCCATGATACGGCATCAATTCATGCACGTCACGGTTGAGTCCTCTCTTAAAGGTCCTATTTCTTAACACTAGGGGATCCAGGGTTAAGTCTCAAACATATACCCCTTAGGAAACACATTCAAAACCATAGCAATAGGAAACATGCAAGACAAGAATGGAATATCTTGTAGTGCCAATAGGTAAGGAAATTCTAAGAAAATTTTAGAAAATTAGATCAATAAACCAATCAACTGACCAACCAAACAAACAAAGGTAAAAATAAAATCCTCTACTGATAGGATGGGTTGAAGGGATACAGAAGCCAAAAACTGTGCTCCTAATGGCCAAAACTAGAATGATTTGAGAAAAGTAGCAAAATAGTATTGGATTATAACAGAAAGTATAAAATAAATATCCACACATTGGTAGTGACACAAGTAAATGAATGAATAAATATATAAGGAAGTAGGAGAGAAGAGGTGACTCTCCCTTGCAGAAGAATTGCATGAAATTTATGTAGAGAGTCTGTCTTCATGCAGGGAGTACACGCCTCTTGCTCCCAAAACGTGGTCCACACAAGGGACCTTGCAGAGTTCACCTTGGTGAGAGGGGTGGGAGGAAGCTGACCCACTCCACCCAGCCTGGGATTCAAAGACAACATTAACAACCATAAGTCAGGGTGATGGTATGTGCCCTTGGTAGGGTGGGATAAAAACAGTTCTTTACCTTGTGGTCTTTCTCTGCTAAATCCACAAGTGCAGCTTACTCACGAAGAAATAGGATCCCAACTGAAGGATGATTTATTAAATATTCCTCAGAACTGCCAACAAAAACAAAGTAGGTCTAAAAATCTGTCACAGTCAAGAGGACTCTAAGAAGACATGACAGCTATAGGCAATGCAATATCCTGGATGGATTTCAGAACAGAAAAAGACAGGAAAAACTCAGGATATCTGACTAATCCATTATTTTAGTTAATATAATGAATCCATACTGGTTTATTATAACAAATATGCTCCACTAATACAAGATATTAATCATACGGGAAGTTGGATATGGGATATATAGAAATTCTTTGCAATATCTTTGCAAGTTTTCTGTAAGTCTAAAACCATTCTTAGGGCCGGGGATATAGCTCAGTGGCACAGTACCTGCCTGGCAAGTGCAAAGTCCTGAGTTTGATTCACATTTAAAAAAAAAAAAAAAAGGAATAGTGAGATAAAATTGTTCTTTAAAAAAAAGTCACTCCTTCCTGGAAGATGGCACGGCACTGAGCAGCAACAAATCAGCCTCTCCCAGATTTCGACTCCAGCCCTGGAAAACAACTTGGGGAAGAAAAGAGACCCAGGGAAGATCTGGTGGGAAGATTGGAGCCTACAGAGAGATTGAAGTGGTAGACCATAATGTAGAAAGAGGAAAAGACAATCTGCACTTTCTCCCTGGCTCCTGGCTTACGGCTGTGAGAAAGGAAGATCAAATCTACAGAGATACCATGAAAGCAGGGAACTCCAGAGGGCTTCAGGGAGAAATGCACCAATGAAATGGAGTAGTGGATGCTGTGTGCTACAACAGCTGATGAGTGACTACAGTTCAAGAACCCACCATGTCCCCTGAAGGGAGTGCTTGGTTGGACACCATTCTAGACAGAGATCCCCTGAACCTGGGGCTCAGTGAAGCCAAAAGTTGGCTTGATCTTGGGACTCCCAGTGTTCAATTCCCACAGTGACTGCGTGAGGGACAACCACAGGAGACATCCATGGTCGGAGCCTTGGTCAGGCTGACAAGAGACACCCAGACTGTTATACGCTAAATGACTTATGCCCCACCCCCACCACCAGAGGCTAGGTTGAGCCTGAATTTTCATGAATTTGAAAATCCCAGAACTGATACTCCACCCAAATCCTACTGCTGGTTTGCTGTTGATTACCCAGCACAGATCTGGGCTTTGACTGCCTTTTTAGTCTACCAGCAAGAGCAGAGTCATCTATTGAACTGGCACTGACACAGAAGTGTAGGCCCTAGAAGATAACTACAGGCTTGAAATTACAGAGCCACTTCTTTTCCTTTTTTTATTTGCTTTTTTAAAAAATGGTCTGTTTGCTGTAATACTTGATACACTATGTCAACTTGAAAAGTTTAGAAGTTTAACTAAGTGACTCAGCAGGAAGCCAGGGTCCTCACTTTGTAAACATCCTCATTCTGTGCAAAAGGAGGGCTTGGAGATTGTGCGAGTGCTACACTTGCCCTAGGGAGGGGTAGCCTGCTTACAATATAAGGGAGGAAAAGAGGCTTGTTCGCTCCCTCCTTTTGCTCTTGCTGCTTTTGTTGTCTTCTGCTGCCTAGAACTGTTGCCCCCGTGCCATGCCACCTTGCCTTGGAGTCAGCTGATTATGGACTCAAACCCTCCACAAACTGTGAGCTAAATAAACCTTCGCTTCCTTAATTTTGGGTGTTCAGTTTTTTGCAATGAGGGGAAAGTAACCAAGACCATTGTTTTCTGTCTTTCTTTTTTTGATTGTTTTTGTTTATTCTGACTGTGTGGAGGTTTTTTTTTTAGATTAGTGTTCTTCCTTTTTAAAATTTCTTCTTTTCTTTCCTCCTGTTTTTTCACCAGTTTGCTAAAGTTTGGGTAATCTTCTTTTGTCCTTCAGTCTTGCTTCTAATCTCTTTGTCATTTTCTATTTTTTCCTCTCCTCCTTTTTGAATTTCCTCTCCTTATTTTTCTCTTATTTTTACTTTCTGTATAATTTCTTTCTTTTTTCTCCTTCTTTGTCTTTTACCTTCTATTTTTTGCCAGTTTTTGCCTTACCTTTACCCAATTATATAGACATTCTTCTACTCCCCAGTAAGATCTCTCATACCACTTCTCTGTCCTCCTTCTCATATCATACTTTAATGTTTTAAAGTTTCCCTTTTGCATCCTTCCACTTCCCAACTCCAAATCTTTAGTAGTATAATATTAAAACTTTGTTAACCTTTTGATAGTTAACTCTGTAAAATTACTGCTGAATTCTTTCCTGCCATTCACGGAGATATAGCTCTTATATTTAGTACATATTAGCTGTAAGTCAATACCTGGGTTGCTTAATATTTACATCATAATTGGTGGTTTCTTCTCTAGGAATAAGTGTGGTACATGACTGGTTCTTATGGTATGTTAATATCTAATCTCTCTCAGGCAATACTATCATAACTGTTTCATTTGATATGAATTGCTGTTTTACTTCTCTACACAAACATAACTGGTTATTATGGTATGTTAATATCTAATTTGTCTCAGGCAATATTATCACAGCTGTTTCATTTGATAGTAACAGGGTCACATAATTGCTGCTATATCTCTGTAAGCCAACATTCAGATTGCCTTTGTTATTTTAGCAACACTAGAGTGCATTTCCAGACAATTTATTTGCTAGACTAACTACTTTGTATCTTCCTTTCCCAAAATAACCAAGGTGGTTAAATCTTGAGGCTGTGGTAAAAGATTGTATTTAGGGGCCGGGGATTTACCTCAGTGGCAAAGCGCCTGCCTGGCAAGCGCAAGGTCGTGAGTTCGGTTCCCGGAACCAGAGAAAAACCAAAACAAACAAACAAACAAACAAACAAAAAAACAAACAAAGATTGTATTTAGCCATCCCCAAAGTACAACACTGATAAGCAACTAAAGAGATCCCTATTAGCAACAAAGTCTTTAGACAAAAGCATCCACAAATCTTAGCACAAAGCACATGAACAAAAACAATAAAAGAAAAGGCAACCAAATACCTCCCATAACCCCCAGTTTCCCCTAAACCATCTAGGGGGAATTAAAGAGCAGAATAATATACACCACACACCTGAATTAGTCAAAAACATAGAGTAGGGGTTAGAAAAGAGCTCAAGGAGATACTCAGCAGGATTACAGAAGGTATAACTAAATATATGATGGAAGTAATAACAGAAAACATGCAAGAGCTCCCAGAAAATGCTAATAGAAAGGTAGATGAGCTAAGTAAAATGATACAAAACATGAATGATCAGTTCAACAAATACTTAAAGTGAATAAAAAGGTTTCAGTCAGAAATCCAGAAGATCAAAAATCATACTAAAAGCAGCAGGATGGACAAATGTGAAGATGGAATTTCAGAACTAGAAGACAGTGATGTCTTCAAAGACCAACTACTCAAAGAAACCTTAAAAACAGCATGAGATAATGAAAAACTGATCCAATAACTGCTAGAAGATGGAAGGAAGACCAACTGAAGAATAACTGAAATAAGTGAAAAATCAGAAGACAACACAAGTGGCAAAAATATGTTCACAGAAATAATGGCAGAAACTCCCCAAATACAGGGAGAGAAATAAAAACACAAATAAATGAGGCATATAGAACACCAAATAGCCATGACAAAAGAGAACCTTTCCACACCACATTATACTCCTAAAAACAAATAGAGAAAGGCAACAAATCACATGCAACAGTAAACCCATTAGAATCACAGCAGACTTCTCTACACAAACCTTAGAGGCCAGGAGGGATTGGAGTGAAGTGTTTCAAGCCCTAAAAATAACAGCTTTCACCCTTGACTCATGTGTCCTGCAAAACTTTACTTTACAATTAATGGAGAAATAAGGTATTTCCACAACAAGGAGCACCTCAACAAATTCATGACCACCTCAAGAAATTCATGACCACAAAATCAGCATTACAAAAAATTCTCAAGGATACCCTGGAAAGAGAGAATGAAGCCAACAATAACCTGGTGGGACAAGTGCTAAGCAAAAAGGGAAAAAAGTAAGGAAATCAGTAACAGGAAAGTAAGGCAATGAGAGGAATAAATCTGTACCTCTCATAATAACTCTTAATGTGGATGGCTTCAGTTCCTTAGTCAAAAGACACAGATTGGTAGAATGGCTCAGGAAAGAAAACCAAAAAATGTGCAGTATGCAAGAAACACATTTAATTTAGAAGGGTACTCACATGTTAAAAATTAAAGGATGGAAAACAATATTCAAAGCAAGCAGAACCGGGAAAAAAGAAGGGTAGCTATACTAATTTCAGACAAAGTGGATTTCAAGCCAGGGCTAATCAGAAGAGACAAGGAAAGTCACTATGTATTAGTTGAGGGAACAATTCAACAGGAAGAGTTAACAATTGTAAACATGCATGCACCAGTTTCAACTTCATGAAACAAACACTAATAAACATGAAAAGTCAGGTGAACACCAATACAATAGTAACAGGGGATCTCAGTACCCCACTGTTACAGATGGAAAAATCACCTAGACAAAAAGTTAACAAAGAAATACTAGCGTTGAAACAAACTTTAGAACAAATGCACTTAATAGATATCTACAGAGTGTTCTATTCAACAACAGACTACATATTTCTTTCAGCAGTACATAGGACTTTCTCCAAAATAGACTACATACTAGCCAATGGAGCGTGTTTAAAAAAATGGAAAATAATTGAAATGATCCCACACATATTATCAGATCATAGTGCAATGAAACTGGAAATCAATGGCAGAAGAAATCACATAAACTATGTGAACACATGGAAATTAAACAATACACTCTTGAATAACTAATGAGTTGCAGATGAAGTTAAAGAGGAAATTAGTTTCTACAATCAAATAATGATACTACAACATACCACAGTCTATGGGATTCAATGAAAGCAGTCCTAAGAGGGAAGTTCATACCGGTGAATTTCCACATCAGAAAGACAGAATGAGCTCAAATAAATAACCTGATGATGCACCCCATATCCTAGAAAAACAAGAACAATCCAAACCTAAAGCTAATATAAGGAAGAAAATTATAAAGATCAGGGAAGAAACTAATGAAATCAAGACTAAAAAAATACAAAGACTCAATGAATCAGAGTTAGTTCTTTGAAAGATTAAACAAAATAGACAAACTCTTAAATAATCTTAAATAAGGAAAGAAAAAACTGAAATCTATGCAATTAGACATGAAAAAGGTGAATTCACAATGCAGTCTGCTGAAATTCAGATTAGTGGTAACTACTTTGAGAATGTCTATTCTAATAAAATTCAAAAGAAATGGATAAATTGCTAGGCTTTATCTGAACTACCAAATCTAAACCAAGAAAATATAAAAATCCTGAATAAGCCAATATCATTCAGTGAAACTGAAGAAGTAATAGAAAAAACTACCAACTAAGAAAAGCCCAGGTCATGATGGATTCACTGCCAAATTCTACAAGAACTTTAGAGAACATTTAATGCCAGTACTCTTCAAACTCTTTAATGAAATTGAAAGGGAAGCAGTGCTCCCAAAGCCATTCCTGGAAACAAGGACTACCCTGATTCTAAAACCAGAAAAGGACCCAACCAAAAATGAGGACTACAGGCCAATTTATTTAATGAACCCACATACAAAATTCTTCAATAAGATAATGGCAAACAGAATGCAGAAAATCATCAGAAAGATATACATCATGACCAAGTAGGATTTTTTCCAGGGACCTGGGGAGGATCAATATACACAAATCAATAAATGTAATGTACCACATAAATAGAAGCAAGAACAAAAAATCATATGATCATCTCAATAGACACAGAAAAAGCAGTTGATAAAATCCAACATCCATTCATGACAAAAAACTGAAGAAAATAGGAATAGAAGGACTTTATCTCAATTGGATAAAAATCATCTCTGACAAACTAACTGCCAACATCACACTAAATGGAAAGAAGTTGAAAGTTTTCTCTCTAAAATCAGGAAATAGACAAGGATGCCCCCCTTTTCCACTTTTGTTTGATATAGTTTTTGAAACATTAGCTAGAACACTAAGGCAAGAGAAAGAAACAAAATGGATATGAAAGGGAGGAAATCACATTATCATTATTTATTGATGACAGGATACTCTACATCATGACCCCAAAAACTCCACCAAAAGACTCCTAGTACTGATATTTAAATTTGTCAGTGTAACAGGTTTCAAAGTCAATACTCGAAGATCAATAGCATTCTTGTAAACTAACAACAAACTCACTGAGTGGGAAATTAGAGAAATAAGATTTTCATAGTTGCATCAAGAAAAATGAAATACTTACAATTAGCCTAACCAAGAAAGTGAAAGACCTCTCCAGTGAAAACTACAGCACTCTGAGAAAGGAGATTGTAGAGGATATGAGAAAATAGAAAGATGTTTCCTATTCCTAGATAGGCAGAACCAATATAGTCAAAATGGCCATACTTCCAAAACCATTACATACATTTAATGCATTCCCAATCAAAATACCAGTAACTTTTTATAGAGCTGGAGAGAGCAATCTTATAATTCATATGAGACCAGAAGAAAGCTAGAATAGCAAAAAAGCACTGGGCAACAAGGGCAAGGCAGGGGCATCACAATCATGGACTTCAAGTTACACTACAAAGCTACAGTGCTAAAACCAGCATGGTATTAGAAAAAAAGCCAGATTTGTGGGTCAGTGGAACAGAACAGAAGACATAGAAACATCTCTAGTCACATTCAGCTATGTTATAATGACAAAGGTGCCAACTTCCTTCACTGGAAGAAAGACAGCCTCTTTAACACGTGGTGCTGGGAAACTGGCTCTCCATATGCTGAAGGTTGAACTTAGACCCATATCTCTCCCCATGCACTAAGTTGAAATACAAATGGATCAAAGATCTAAACATTCAAACAGAAACAATTGCTGGAAAGCAAAATAGGTAAAACTCTTCAGGACATAGGTGAAGAAAATTTTGCCAGCTACTCCTCAGACAAAGTACTAATATGTACAGTATATACAGAACTCAAAAAATTAGATCCCCAAATTTAAAGACTCAGTTGAAAATTGGCATCTGAAGTGAATAGACACTTCTCAGATGAAGAAGTACTAATGACCAAAAAATACATGAACAAATGTTCCACATTGCTGGCCATTTGAGAAATGTAAGTTAAAACAACACTGAGATTCCAACTCACTCCAGAAGAAATATCTATCATCAAGAAATCAGCCAGTAATGAGGCAGTGTGGAGGAAAAACACTTCTGCACTGTTGGTGGGAGTGTAAACTGGTATAACCACCATGGAAATCAGTAGGGAGAAGCCTCAAAAAAGTAAAAGTAGAAACTCCATTTAATCCAGCTATTCATCTTCTAGGTATCTTCCCCCAAAAGTTAAAGACACCATGCCACAGTGATATATTGCATATCCATATTTATAGCAGCACAATTCATAATAGCTAAATGTCAGAAACAGCCTATATCTCCATCAAAAGATGAGTGGATTAAAAAATGTGATATCTATACACAATGGAGTAGTACTCAGCCATAAAAAGGATAAACTTGAGTCATTTGTGGAAAATACACACACCTGGAGTCCATAATGTTAAGTGAAGTAACTCAGATACAGAAGCTTGAATATCACATGGTTTCTCTTATGTGAATATATGTATATATCAAAAATAAAAGACAGATAATAGGAAAAAAGAAAAAAAGGTATTGCAGCCTAGTGTGGACAATGTATCTAATAGCATACCTTGCCTTGTACAATTATCTTACTTATTTTATGTGCTTTTTGGCCTTTTAGTCTTGTTTTCCATCTGTATATATGATAATTATCTTTATAAGCTCTTATATGATAAATAAATGAATCTGATGCTGGAAAAATAAAAGAGGGATGGCAGGAGGGGAAAAGAAGGGAACTGAATGTGCTGTGCACACGCACCAATCTCCACGGCGAATGTGGTCATTATGTACTGTAAACATGTACTACTAAAAGTAAAAAAAGTCTACTTCAAAAAACAGAGCCCAAATTAATCATGAAGCCAAGAAATCATTACTGTATCTCAAATGTCGATTCCAACTGGCCACGTGGCAACTTTCAGCTTTCTGAGAATTGTTACGGGACAGCTATATCAGTCTCCTTGCACCAGCCACAGCAGAACTCCCTTTAAATTTAGAAATACAAGGGACTGGGGATTTAGCTCAGTGGCAAAGCGCCTGCCTGGCAAGCACAAGGTCGTGAGTTCGGTTCCTGGTACCGGAGAAAAACCAAAACCAAAAAAAAAAAAAAAAAAAAATTTAGAAATACAGTAAGTGGCCCTTTTCCTCTCCTTTTCTTCTGTTCTCGATATCACAGCCTTGAGTGCTCTTTCATAGCACACTTATTTTCCAAAGAATGCAACAATTAATCCATCTGCATCTTATTTCATAAATTTGATATTTCCCCCACTAACTTTATCAGTGACTTATTCTAAAACTGCCCTTTTCTCTTGGTTATAAAAGTGGAGACTTGTCTCAGTCTTATGGAAGGGCAGGTTTCCTCTCCTGTGACTCATAATCTATACTTATGCATAATTTTAACCTAGCACATTTGAAGCAAATTGTCTATAGCTTTTCCCTAGGTGAAGTTTGTTCTTTGAGAGAAAAATAATACGGTGGCATGGTGTTTCATAGTCTTTGTACAGCTCATGTTTTGCTCTGGAGCAAAATTCATCAATTGAAAACACAGAATTAAACAGAAATTAATAATTAGTTTGATATGTTCTAGACACTGAACAAAGTCCCATGGGGGGGAATTCTTTGGCTTCAGTTCCTTAGCATGTGGCTGTGACTCAGCTGTTCTCCTTTGATCTCTCACCCTTAGTACTTTGTTTCTCTAGAACAATAACAAAATGTGAGTGTGAACAAAATTGGCTTCAGTCGGGCTGAATCTCCTTTAACCGTCTATTTTCACTACCTGAGAAAAATGACGCTGGGCTTGCTGGAGGTTTCCAGGATGTATAAATATTGAAAAATCAAAGTACTGAATTCCAGGTGCAGATTACTTTTGAGCCCCCCACCCACACTCAGGACTTTCACTGGCTCCAAGTTTTCTTGTTTATTTTAATTGGCAAAATGGTGACTTTCTTATCCATCTTTCCTACTAGGTTGGGAGAAAATTTTGAGGTTAAAAAATGTAAAATTTTATGTAAATCACCAAGTACAAAATCAAAGTGAATGTGATTTAGAAACACTTTCAGTAATTAGTATGTGATCTTTGCTTACCGTGTTTTTAAGCGATCACTTTTGGAGACATTTGGAAAGATGTTCAGCTGGTTTGGGATGTGTGCATCTGCTGTGTCCAGGCTTCCAGCTCATATGTCTTTTCACTCTGTGCCCCAGAGACCTGCCTGCCCCACATCTTTCCACAAGTTCTCCTCCTATCACTACCTCTGTCCTGTTGACACCCTAAAAAAGCTTGTTTCTGGTTCATACACTGACCTTACCATTCTGACCTCTGGCTTCCTCATGAGTCAAACTGGGATGCAGACGACATCCATCAAACCAGTTCTTTTGCTGATGCACTGAGATGATTCTCTTGAGCTGAGCCTCATAGGAACTCAACACATTTGTGGAATTCGTGCACGGATTTCCGGATGGACTGAGCCATTCGGGTTGCTCCTTGGGATGGTTCTGATGGAGAATCCCATTCCTCCCTGTTTGAGTTGCTGTGACCCGGGTGGTGAGGTTCAAGGCTGGGCTGGCTCCAGGAAGTCATATCGATGGCAATGAGAAAACCAGAGTTCTCACCCACATCCTTTCTGGTCAGATCTTTTCCTTCTGGTTACTCTTTGACTGGCCCAGTCCGCAACAGCACACTGTAAAGGTGCATGCTGTACATGACGGGCAGGGGTGGAGGGTCCCGTCCACACGCCCGCTTCTCTCTGGCTGTGTGGCTCTGTTTCTTTCCTGTGCATTGACCGGGTGGGAGATGGTGTGGCTGGTCTCTTGTGGAGACACCAGCGTCCTTAGGAGACTGGTTGACCTTTGGGGAGCTTGACAGCAGAAGCACGTATGTATCAGTGTCACCAGGTAAGAGCGCTTGGGCAGTGCCCGGAAGGCTCTTCAGTAACATCCGCCTCAGTGAGCCCTGTGTGTGCCAGCGGGGCTTCAGAGACAAAGGTGAGAGAGGCAGTAGTGTCACTGCAGAGCAGGAAAGGTGAGGAGGGAGGAGGGAAGGAAGGAGAGGCCGAATGGCAAGGTAACACTGGCGGCGTACTTGATGTGTGACATGTACTGCTCAGCACAGAAGCAGGTTCTCCCAGCCTGGTTTATTTTGGGGGCATGGAGATGGATGTGGATTTAGCTCGATTCCACCTTGTTTAGATTACTTCTTTGACTTTCTCCTGGGTTATTTCTGGTTGTTGACCTACAGGGTATGATCCAAATGTATGGTGAATGTTTAAACAAAAAAATTTAGAAATGTATTACTATAAAAAACACATTGCTACCCATCCCCCTCAAAACACCCCCTCTGTTTGAATACGCTTACCCTCAAACTTCCCATAACAGCGTAACCAAAGACACTCCTGACAGAGGACTTCCAGAGCTGCTTCCAAAAGTGGCAAGAATGACAGGATGCGTGAGTATGAAGTGGGGGAGGAGTCATGGCAGTGTGTCTTTTACTGCGATAAACTTTAAAAAAATTTACTGCAATATTTACTGTATCTTTGATCATACCTTATACAAGAAGGCAGGGACCACCTTGTGAAGCTGATTCTCTTGTGTGTCCCTGAGGAAGCCTGCAGGGACAGGATTAGGGACTTCCTATAGATACTGTTAAAAGCCCCGGGGAACACGATGATGAGTCCACAAGCACTGTCTTCATGAACCCAGGACTTAGTTCCTTCTTGATCAGTGGGAGCTGAAAGGATTGTGATTTCCTCTTACCAAACTCTCAGTGGAGGTGAACACCTTGGAGCTTCCAGGGAATGCTCCCGAAAGGAAGACTTTGAAAATATTGGCTCTTTCAAATATCCATACTCTGTGAGAGATAAGATCTCGTTTCCCTGTGTCCTTTCGAAAGTCCTGTTTATCTGGAAAAAGTTTTATTTTCTGTCCCTCCGTGGCTCGGTGACCCACGTCTGCTCAGGGTTTTGTTTCCAAAATATCCCCATTTTGCCACAGTCAGTGGGCACTGCTGTGGCTACTTTTCGGTTTTTCTCCAGGTGGGCAGTCTCGGTATCACGCAGTTTGGGTTCTGTGTATGTTTAATTTATTTTTCTGGACAACTCCGTGCCTACCCCACCAGATACTGTAAATTTCTTCCAAAATGTCACGACTTGGGTTAAGTTTAGGGCTATTATGAGTCCAGAACAGCTGTCTTCATGAACCCAGGACTTAGCTGAGGGCTGTGCTAGATCAATCAGACTCTATTCATTCTTCTGTGCCAACTCCACCAGGGACTGTTGTGATTTTAAAAATGTACCATGCATTTCAGTATTCTCTTGGTTTTCTGGCTACTCCTTTGGTACTCCTGGGAGTGCGGGAGGGAGTGACAGCTGACACCAACCACGTGCGCAGTAATGAACGACACAGCAGGAGGAAGTCTGGAAAGCCTATTGCAAGCAGGATGAGACCAAGAGGTACCTGGGAAAGAACTTCTAGAAACGTTTCTGAATTGGATTGCAAAGTTCCACACTCACTAGGCCAAAGAGTCGTCTTTCCTCGAGAATGTGAGAGCATCCAGTAGCCAAAAGGTGGCACTCTGCATCCACTGTTCCTCCATCCCGCAGTGAGGCCATCCTCATGTGTTCTTCTGCTCCTTCTATTAGTTGTTTCATAATAAAATATTATATCCTCATCCTCTCCTGGTAAAACACAGCAATAAAACAGCCCTCGTTCTCGGGACCGATCTGTGTTTTGATATATGGCAGTCCTTATCCCTGCGGGTGGACAGCGTATAATGTAAACTGTTTGCGTTTGCAGTGGAGCTTGCCTTACGGTGCTGTGCGTATCTGTACACGATGCCATATGACTGAGCACCTTTGCTGTAAAATCATCCCTGACCAGACCCAGGGTTTTAATTTGTCTCTAGAGTTCGCCTCTCTCCATTTCATAACCCGGGAAAACACAGCTGGAGCAGTTTACAGACTGTGGAAAAACTCTTGAGTATTTCTGCTGAAGTACTGATTCGAGGAGCATGCTTTGTTATTTCCTGCCTCATTGTTGTTTGGGAAAGCAGTTAATGGGCACTGGACTGTTTCAGATTTGCCTGGCCCCGCAGTACCATGGCATGCACCTCCTTGAGGGGCACAGCATGCCTTGGCCGTGAGCGTGACAGCGAGCCGTGTTGATGGGCACAGACACGCATCACTAAGAAGGAATCAGAGCAACAGCCTGGAAAGAGCTAGGCTTAGTGCATGCAGGGCCCGAGGCTTAAAAAACGTGAAATCCCATCTTAACTTTCCACCAATCCAAAGTGTTTTCGGGATATGCCTTCAGGATCAGCCCTGTGCTGGTCACTGTGATGCAAGACAGTCTTTGTTGTCTCCTGACTTGGGGGCCATTTGATGCAAATACAAAGGACAGAATAGAGAGCAACATGCCAGGCGGGTGCAAAGATAGCAAACCGGAAGACCAACTTCCGTGATGACACACTCACCTACAACTTGGAGATCCAGAAGCCTCAGTCTTTCAGAAGCCAGGTGTGAAATCAGCAGTGAGTTATGGGAGTTACTGAGCAGCATGGAAGACTGTTGTAAGCACTTTCCTCTCAGAATAGGGCATAGAAGAGTTTTAGGACTTTAAGGTCCAGAATAATACAAGGTAGTGCTTGATAAATACCTGTAGTGTGGATGGATAAATAGAGAAGCAGAACCCAAGGACAGAGGCCTTCCTGAGGGCCTACGAAGGACCACCCAGCCCAGGGTGATCATGTCTGAGCCTCCTCATCTCGTCCTGAAGTCAGCATCATTGTAGCACAACTGGATGACTGGGGCCTCCCACAGATGCTCGGTTGAATAAGAAGACATTTAGAATTTCCTGTGTGTTAAGATTGACAGGTATGTGATGAAAATGGTTAGGATTAAGAAATAGCTCATGCTATTCAAAGGACAACTTGAATTACTTATTTTGAACATTAGCTGCTCACAAAGGAAATAAACTAGGTTCTAGAATATGGTGATACATCACCCAAAGGGTTCCCTGAGATTACAGATTTCATGCTTTAATGGTGTCAAATAAATGGTACATTCATGTTCTACTGCATGCATGAAGATCCAGCTGATCTAAGACAATGATAGTTTGAGGTCAAGCTCACTGGAAAGTAATGATCAGTGGAAAATATTCAGAAAGACATCAAGGTTGGGTTTTCTCTATATTGACAAACAGCAGTTGGACTTTCTCAGTGGACCATAGATTGGATGAAAAAACAAGGCAAAGTGATGAGAGTCCACTTCCTGTCACTTTCTTACCAGAACAAGACTGCATTGCAAGATTAATTTCCCTTCCCAGGTAGCTCATGGACCCACCCTACAGTATGCCTTCTAGTACCTCCCAGGTTGGGGAGGAAAATCTGTAGCTCAACGAAGAGAGGATGAAATGTTACTGCCTGGAGTTGAGAAATGAAATGAGGGGCTGGGGATTTAGCTCAGCGGCAAAAAGCGCCTGCCTGGCAAGCGCAAGGTCGTGGGTTCGGTTCCCGGTACTGGAGAAAAACAAAGAACAAAAAAAAAAAAAAAAAAAAAGAAATGAAATGAATTTGATTCTCATGATCAGAAATGTTTCCTTGCTACATTTTAGATGTCCCAGAGAGACTCAG
>NW_004955520.1:3932908-4032511 GCF_000276665.1 Chinchilla lanigera
AAAAAAAAAAAAAAAAAAAAAAGAAATGAAATGAATTTGATTCTCATGATCAGAAATGTTTCCTTGCTACATTTTAGATGTCCCAGAGAGACTCAGCTGGTGTCCGTTTGAGCTCAACCTTCACAGGGGCAAGATCTCAAATATTGTCTCCACTTGCTGCTGCAACACACCGGCCATCCACTTCCACAATGATCTTACAAGGTTCTTACCACACTTGTAGCATTCCTTCTTGTTTCCTTTGCATTTCTGGATAAAGTTAGACTGTAGTTTAAAGAGACTGTGGATTCACTTTAGATCGTTTTAGAGCAAGCGTGGACACTGTATCTGCAGATCTTCCTTCCCTAAGGTCCAACTCTTCCAACACCGCAGGGCCTACCTGTTCCTACTTCATGCTGCTCTAAACTAGAGGACGCTCTTTCATGCACCGAGCTGGCATTGTGCATGCAGTTGGTTGTTGTTTTGGTCTTTGCAGACTGATACTGAGTTTTCAGGATACCCTTGAATTAGAAGAGCTCATGTCTCTGCAAACTCAACACATTCTAGTATTACAGAAGCAATTTTTCTTTTGTTCAGTCAGGTTGTGTGGGACTGTGACACCTACCCCAATCCTGCTAGACAGGGGGTTCGTGTATTTGTGCACAGTAGCTCTTATTCATTCCTCCTTTCTAGCTGTTCCAACTCAGCGCCATTCAAGAGAGAAATGCCCCATGTGTGTCACCAACTGAACTTACGGGGATGACTTGTTTTGTCTCTACAGAGGTTTTCTCCCCACCATGGACCATGCGAGGTTCAGACAAACACGAAGGTCACTCTGCCTTCTATTTTGGGTTTCTATATTGCTTCCAGAGATTAATGAAGTGCCGAAGCCAAGCCAAGTGAATTCTAAGCCAAACACAGTTAGCAAAGTAAGTCTATTTCTAAATAATTCACTTATCAATTTAAAAAGCCTAAATAGAAAATTGCTTCTGGGAGAGCTCTCTCTTCATTGAATTTTATTGGTGGGCATGATGAAGAATCAACTATATGTATTTTTCTGAACCCTTATTCCACTCACGCTTCCAGATTGTTTTGAAAGCTATGGAAATTTCCACCCAGGATGCATTTTCCTTGTTTGCTTCCACCAACATTTCTCTGCCCAAATAGTTTCTTTTGTGGTTCAATTTTTCCATCTTTTTAATATAGTGGGTTGGTCCCAGCTGCAGTTGTACATAGTTATATACTGACAGCCCACATAAACAAACACCAACAGACACAGCCCTCTGATAGGGTGATGTCATTATAACTGGAGTTCTGAAAGCAAATACAAGCGGCACCCTGGACACCTGCGTCGGCCCGTACTCTCCCTGGGCGCTCGAGGACGAAGAATTGTCCTTGCTGAAGGCAGAGGGCTATGTGGACAGAAGCTCCCCAGCCCATTGCTAGGAGATCTGTTTCAGGTCAGCTTGTTTAGATGGACCCAGAGACCACCTGGGCATCAGCTGTCAGGAAACCCTGTGCTTTGCTTAAACAGCAGGCAGCTATCAAAACAGGGGAGAGAAAGGAGAGCATGGAGCAGACAGCCTGGCTGTGGGACTGAACATTGGCACAGAGAGAGAGAGAGAGAGAGAGAGCGAGAGAGTGAGCACAGAGCGCTCGGGTCTGCTCATGATGCTGTTTCCCTTTGTCCGGTGTGCACTGGGCTGGGAGGACAGGGATAATGGGGGCTTTGTAGGACCCTGAATCAACATTCCAAACAATCCAACCTCTGTTCACAGGTTAGAGCCAGACCCCCCTTCCGATCTCCACTCAAAGAAACCACGACTCCTCCCCTCCCAGCAGCATTACATCAATCAGGGCATTCACTGCCCTGCTGGAGGACAGCTGGCCACACCGTGAGATTCTCTCCATGACCGTGCCTGCGCAGCGACAGCTGCTGGAACAATTTTCTTGTTGTTCAGCCTTGTTTCCAGTATAAGAGGACTTAGAGACCATTCTCTTTTGTTTTAAGGTCGTTACTTTTAAACAAAAAGTGAAAGTCATTTATGGTTAAAAGTGCAGGAGGGGGAAGAGTAATTTGCTCTTGAGGTTTATGCATCTTTTCAATTGTTTTGTTTCAGTTTTTAATGGTACACGTCACAGGTGGCTTCATAATAGACGCAGAGGGCGCCCCTGGGCTCGGGTGGGGTTGGCCACTAGGCTGACCAGGCTCCAGTGTCCTTGGCACCTCACCATCCCTGATCTCCACCCGCCCCGGCCCCTACCTGGGCTCCGTCTTCCCTCTGCCTTTGTTTCTCCTGAGTTCCTCCTGAGTCCCTCAAAGATGTCTGAGAGCAGCCAAGCCCCATCCATAACTCTCCTGAAAGGATTTCCTCTCCTCTCTGCTAGTCCTGAAGAAATGGGGAGCGAGTGGAAGGGCAGTGTCACACACGCCAGGAAACTCCTTCCTTCTACCTCACTGTTGTCAAGCAACTTCAAGGACCGGAAGTCCAGTGATGTCACTGTAGGATTCCAAAGATAAAAAGCTGGGACAGGATTGGCCCGACCAGTGGACTGCAGTAGCTGAAGTCTTGTGCTTCCCTACTGTATGTAGCCCAGGAAAATTTCTCTAGAGGCCTCAAACACTTGACTGGAAAATATCTGCATTACTTTTCAAGTTTCACAGACATCAAGGAGAACAGCCTCTTGGAAGGCCCTCATCTCTAGACACTCTGCCTTTGCCTCCTGTTAGGTGGGTGCACTGCTTCCTGACACACAGCCTGGTTTGCTTAAGAGACGAAACTGTGGCACAAGATCTTAGCTGCATGAGCTCCCCAGGCTCTTCTGGCGCATGGAACATCCTGAAGAGGAAGAGAGAAGTCTTTCATGCATCAGTGACAAATGGATATTATATTAGGAAAGTACCGCACTGACTGGAGCTCCTAGGAAGACACGCATTGTATCTGTCTAGGGGAAGAGAAAAACATTAGAGATCCTGGGTTACACGCTGTACTCTGTGTGTATGTCTGGCTTTGTTTGAGCTGACCATTGTGTTATTCAGGGACAAATTGTCAGGGCACAGTGATGCTCTTGTTCTAACTGTCGCATCAAGGAAGGATGCTTTGGAATCAGATCTGTGAGGCTCAAACCAGTCACTTTCTTCTGCAGATCATTCCAGCAGTCATTTTGCAGTGGTAACTGGAAGCAAATTTAAATTTATCCACCAGGATTTGGCATATTGAACAGTTATATGCTTCTAAGGCTAACGGTTTAAATACACACATTAGCAACCTGATGCTAAAGCTAGGGATAAAAATTATAACAAAACCCATTGTGCACATCTGGTTCATGAGCACAGTTGTTAAATGCTGATCATTCAACAACAGCCAACACCAGCAACAAGAGAGAGGTGCCTCACAAACTGTAGTATAATGTTAATTTGTGTCTGTAGGAAGCCCCCAGGTCTTTGGTGTAAGACTGTGGAATTCATATCTTTTCAGTCTTAATGGTTTTAGAAAGCTGAGGACCCAGAGTACTGAGATTCCGTGGGCACTTGCTCACCACCTCCAGTCCACCTGGAGAAGAGCGTATTGGGAGAGGAGGAAGGGAGAGGGGAAATGAGTCCTCCTTCAGGTCCCCGGGAGTCCCTCCGCGGTTTATTTGTTGTGAGGAGCCAGAGAACAAATCCGTTCTAGACTTTCTCTTTCCTGGCAGATTTTTCCGAGCTGAGGTTTCTGTGCTGACTGTACCCGTCCTTTTATCGCATGCTCGGGTTTTCAATCTCGAGACTTTCCCAAAGAAGGGAACATTTATTGTCAAGTAATAGACCAGCCTGCAGTGCCCTTTCCTTTGTAACTGTGGGAATGCTTGTGCACATGCATAAAGCAAGTGTGTATGTGTGTGTGTGTGTGTGTGTGCACATAAAGCAAATCCCCCCATGTGCTCCCCTTGGCTGTCCATACCTCTTCCTGGCGCTGCAGAGGGCTCTGTCTGCTTGCTCCAGGCCTGCAGGGAACCGCACGTGGCCTTGAGCACCTGGCATTTCATGTTCACTTACACATGTGCACATTAGCACAGCGGGACACTGCCGTTCTTTCCCCACAGCCTTGATGCTTGTAACTTGGGTGACCGATTTGCAGTGTTCCAATGGTTGTCTTCCTTTGTGAGTATCATCGTGCATGTTGCAAAGGAGTATTTGTAGATTTTCATGTCATGAGTGGTTTTTCAGCAGACGTTTGATCGCCTGGCTCACTGTCAGTCTCTGCTTGGAGTCCCAGAGTGTGTGGAGAGAGGACGAAGGGGTATTTGCTTGAGGGTAGCATTTCTTCCCACAGCGCTGAATCCCCATAGTTGAACACAGGGCTGGGCATACAATGGGCCGTGACTCAGAGCAGAGACAAGGGGTAAAGAGAGTGGAAGGGTGTGGACAGCAGACTCAAGCCTGCTGTAGTCCACTGCGAACTTGGCTGTGACTTTCACCTTTCTCCTCCCTTTGGGTCCTTTCTGTGTGGTCTGCAGCAACAGGTCAAGTTGCAATTCTCAACCGTCTGGGGGAAAAGGACTTTAGAACAAAAACCAGGTTAGGCACAAAGAGAAATCGGCCTCGAAGCCCACAGAAAGACAGCAAGACAAAATCTGCTCAGAGTCCTTGTGTTGTGTGTCACTCTAGTTTTATTCTATAAATAATTGTGAATATTGATCCACCCAGTGTCACTGTCTGCTCCTATGAGCATGCTCTACACAGAGATTTTAAGTGTCTTTCCTCCTAAACGACATATATATTTGCTTCATTATTTCAATGGCTTTCTAGTATTCCAGTATAGGACTGGCTGTCTTATTAAGAAATCCCCTATGAGTAGATGTCTGGGCGGTATCAAATACTCAGGTGTTTTTAATATTTATTTAAAATGTTGGAGAACGCAAGTAGGAATAGAGAAAACTATGTAGGCTGATCAGAGCCTCAAAATCCATTTATAATTGGATATGATGCTTATACATTAAAACTGAAAATATCCTAATTTAAAAATGGTGAAGCTCTTGTACAAAAGGCAAACTTATTTCTCCATAAATTAGGGATTGGAGATTAGCCATTTTATCTATTAGTTAGGTCCAAGGACTTTTATAAAAATATGATTATACAATTTAAAATGATGTAGGAACGAACACAGGGGTTAAGTGATGAGAGCCAAGCCACATGGTAAATATTTAGAATAATAAGCTAGAAATCACAGCCCTTGAGCCTTTGTTTATATTCGGACATTTATAAATGAAACTATGTTGGAGCCCAGTGGTCCTTTTTATGTTCAATATTCTCTATTTGCTGTTTTACAAATTGAAAACAGTAATTTATAAATCCTATAGTAACTGTAGTTATACCAAGCAAAGGCATAAAGGGTGGGAAAAACTAAACATCTAGAGGCTGCCCTGCATGGCTGGGAAGGTCAGGAACTACACAAGCCCACCCCGCTCTCAGAGGCTCCGGTCATGTCACAGACAGTGACGATTTTTGATTTGAGACAACGTTTTTCTAGCAGACAGCAGCATATGACAAGGTTGCGGTAGACAGAAAGCAAATGTCCTGAGGACCGGGTATCTTTCAATCGGCAGCATCTCTGGTGACTCCCCAAACCCTTGG
Source organism: Chinchilla lanigera (assembly GCF_000276665.1). Taxonomy (NCBI): domain Eukaryota; kingdom Metazoa; phylum Chordata; class Mammalia; order Rodentia; family Chinchillidae; genus Chinchilla; species Chinchilla lanigera. Next base: position 3,938,499 of record NW_004955520.1, read on the forward strand.
CCCCTCACCCCTTTCGTATCCTGTTCAGTAAGATCTTGAGGAAGCGCTCAGTCAACTGATGTGTTCGGTGGGTACCTCAGATCTCTCACATAGCTGATTTCTCTTTCTTGTTTCTTTCCCCACCCTCTTCTTCCCTCCTACCCTCCTGCCTTCCTCCCTCCCACCCTCTCTCTTTTGTTCCCTCTCCTGGTCCTCCTCCTTCTTCCTCTGTCTCTTTCTTTCTCTGTCTCCATCTCCTCCTCCTTCTCCTTCCTCTCCCTCTCTCTCTGTCTGTCCCTCTTTCTTGTTCTCAGGGCCTGAGCACTGAGCTATATCGCCAGCCCTTTTTTCATTTTTATTTTGAGATAGAGTCACTCCACACGGCAGAATTGCCTAGGCTGGGCTCAGACTTTCAATCGTATGGATCCACCACGCCCAGCTCTTACAGTTTATGATGAGCAGCGCGACTCTGGCTTTCTTGGGTGGAGATGGGGTTGTGTAATGGGGAGCAAAACCAGTTCCCTAAAATGTGAAGAGATGGAGGTCTTGTGGGTCACGGGCTTTACCAGCGCTTCAACACCATTGCCATCCACAGCACAGGGCCCTCCTCCTTTTAAATTAAGTAAAGAACACTGGGGCTTTTGTTGTCAGGAGCTAGTGTGTTAGATAACGGCACTTACTTACACGCTAGCGTTACAGACTAAGGAATAACTGACCTGCTGCACACTACGCAGTGAGGGCAGCAAGGATGAACACAGTAATTAGTTATTTCCACCTGCTACAGTTTTGCACTTTTCCTTGGAGATCTGTGGACTGCGGCAGCGCTGTTCCTGCGGCTTTCTGAACGGCAGAGCTGAACGATAAGCTCGTGTGAGCCCTGGGACCCGACCGTGCCTTCGACAGGGGGAATGTAAGCTACAGAAAGCCCTTTTCATCCCGGGCAAGGGCCCATTATTCTATGTATCTCTCTGCTATGCTTTGTGGAAAGGTTTGTACAGTAAATAATGACCGGCTATGGAGCGGTGCTTTCTTCTTCTGCCAAGCTCTTTTTAGCTTTGGCAGCAATTTTGTTTTCCCTGTCATCATCTAATGTCTATTTATTTTACATTGCTACAAAGCCAGTGAAATTCCCTTATAAATCCCAGGTCATGAAGATGAAGCAGCAACTCGATGCCTTTTATTAAATGTCTCCAGTGTCCTGTGCTTTTGCGAATTAGGTTCAAAGTGGTCAGTGGCTTGAAAAGCCCGAGGGCAGGAACCAAATCTGTTTGCACACTGCATTCCGAAGGGCCTTGCCTGGGGGAGATGGGGTGCCCTAAGAGGACAGGTATCAACACTCTCTGAATGCGTTGGGGTCCTCACTTCTGGGCGCAGCTCCTGTCCCAGCAGTCTAAGCAGATTCCTACCGCACGCACGCACGCAGGGCCACGGACGCACACCAGGCTGCGGTGACTCACCGCCTCACCACCGTTGTTCAGGGCTGCAATTTTCTTTGTCAGCACCGCTGCAGGCATGAAGGTGAGAACAAAGGGCTGCGAAGCAGGGAAGAGATAAAAGGGAGGCGGACAGGCTTTCTGACTGCCCTGTCAACTCCGTTCTCTCCCGCCCCAGCCGCAAGCGAAGACGGATGGGTCCAGGCACAGCCAGGGTGAGACAGCAACCTGGCTCGCTCTGGGCGCCCCTCAGCAGCGGCATTTCTCAGGCCCGCGCTCCTCCCGTTGCAGCGGACAGTGAAAGCGAGAGGCTGCGGGGTTTCTTCCACGGCAGATGCTGTAGATCCAAACCATTGCTCTTCCTGGGCATTGGCTCTCAGCAAAGACGAGGGGCTTATTTGATGGTGGAGTGAGCTGGAGGGAGGAGTTGGCTGGTAAGAGCTGCGGGGCTCAGACACCTCATGGGACACACTAACTTCAGGTTTATCCCGCACGTGCTTCTCGTCTACGCATCATCTCCAGCCTTCCCACCTACAGGGTGTCAGGCAAGATGGCGCCCTTCTCAGAAGTGAGGTCCGTGCTCACATCTGCACGGTGCTGAAGCAACCACCACTACACCGAAACACTCTGGGGGTGCTGAGGCACCAGTGTCCCCTCATCTCTGGACAGGGCTGACAGATTTGTCGCTCTATGAGACGCCAAAACCACCTTAGCCAATGGAGTCTCTCCAGGCAAACGTTTTCAAAATATTGCATGTCTTAAAGAATTTCAAAGTAGGTTATTTGATAAAAATATTGTAAAAAATCCAATTTGCTAGTATTAATTGAACTATTAAAAACTGTGGGTTTTAATAGCTATACCTGAGTGTCGCGAGCGTTAATTAACGAAGTTGTTGTTTTGGGGTGAATTCGCTGCGGACTCTGGTTCTTTATCCGCTCCTTCTGCGGATAAAGACACCCATGAGTGCCAACTTGTCTTCGCGCTCTCTGTTGGTTTGGGGGACTTCATGAAGGGAAACACCTCTTTTCACAGAAGCAGCACGGATGACCTGGCGAGGGGCCCATTTCTTCATGTCACTTTTACTTGAGACCATTTCTTCATGTCACTTTTACTTGAGACCATTTCTTCATGTCACTTTTACTTGAGACCTGAGGTGTTTCACAATCTTTTACTGGAATTAGCAAATCTGATCAAAGGGGAAAGTGCAGTATCTTTTCTGGCAAACCCAGCTCCTCTTTCCTTGCCAACGTGGATATTTTCCAGTGTCGGTCCAGATTGTTCAGCTTTCCTCATGCGTTCTGGGTCGGTGTTTCTGTTCCTAAGGAGAAACCATTCCTGAGCGCCATGGTCAAGGTTACTTCTACTTTGCTCCTTGTTTATTGCCCTTTTCCTTTCAAATATCCAGGAAATATTTAAAATCTATTGGTGAATATTAGGAACGCCTTGAGTTTTGTGAGGAAGAATTTGTGGGGTGCTGGTGGTGGGACAAGGTGTGAACAGATATCTACAGCCTGTTTCCCTGTAGAAATATAAAACAGGCTACAGAGGTGACTTCAGACTTTTAATTTGTTTTAATCTCTTAGTGCTAGAGATGGATCCCAGGGCCTTACTCATGATGAGCACGTACTTTACCACTGAGCTTTCCTTCTAACCCTAAATATTTAAAATAGCCATGCTGATGAAAAGTAAAAAAGGAATTGGTGGAATTGTATGCTAGTTCATCACGACTGTGACCAAACTACCTGATGTACACAACTTAAAGGACGAAGGTTTATTTTGGTCAGTTTCGAGAGGTCAGCCCATGGCTCCAAGGCAGAACCATCAGGTGGAAGGGTGTGGTGGAGGAAAGCTACTCATTGCCCTGGCACTCTGGGAAGCGAAGAGGAGGGGAAGAGTCAAGAGAGGAAGGGACTGATCCACCTTCTCCACCAAGGCCTCACTTCGTAACCTCCTACTCCGCTATGGATTCGCCAGTGGGCTAACCCAGTGGTGAAGCTAGCAGCCCTCCCAGTTGCCTCTTAAGGGTCTCTCAAACTAGTCAAGGTGACAATCAAGATTAAGTGGCACAATGTAATTTTAAGAATATATTTTAACTGAATAGATCTGAAATGACATTGTTTGCCTATGTAATGAATATATAAATTATCAATGAAAATTATATTAGGTTGTCTTGTTAAATCTTAAGAATCAGCTGTACTTTACACTTACTATAAGCCTCAATTTGACTTAGCCATATTCCACAGGGTCAGTAGCTATGACGGGGTTAATAGTTACTGTAGCTATGATGGGGTTAACAGTTACTGTATTAGATGATGCAGATCTGGAGTAATGGGTAAAGAGAAAACTAGTTTTTATGAACTTTCCTATGTGCAAGGCATGGTGGTAGCAATGAGTGTGCACTGGATTAACCTTCATAGCCACCTTGAGAGGTGACTGTTATTTTCTGTACAGAGAATGGAATGATCATAACAGTTATGTCCCAACTAGAGCCCTTTTAGAGGGATAGGCCAGCTTGTAAGAGGAACCAAGACGAGTATACTCTTGGATTGGGTCAGAAACTGGATGAATGGTTACATGAGTTGGGGAAACAGGCTAGGAAAAGTTGACCAGTTTTCTCAGGATCACAAAGTTTATAAATAGCAGAGTGGCCTAAGATTTCAAGCCAGATCCATTTGCCTCAAAAGCCCGTACTTGGAACATACTTCTGCTACTCCTTCTAGAATTCTCCCTTGATACTTTGGTTAACCATTCTAACTTGGAAAGATTGCTCTCACGGTCTTCTGGCAGCATGGGTTTCTGTCAAGGAGAAAGTCTTCGCATCGCTGGCTCGTTCTTTAAGGGCTCTTCTGAGGATGCCTAGGGCACTGTGAGGGTGATGACACTGTGTTCACGCCATTGTTCACAGAGGTGAGAAGCCAGTGACTGTCTTTATTTGGTGGCGGTTGGTGGTGGGGGTTGAAGGCTCCAGCACTTTGCTCTCAGTGCTCTGGGTCACTATGTTACTGTCTATCTTTGGGAGCTTACCTGTTTACAGACACATAAGAAGGCCAGAAATGGACGCAGGCCATGAGAATTTCATACTGCACTCTACACAAACCGTTCCCTGCTCACAGTTTTGACATGAAATGCATGGCTTTTCCTGTACCAGGCCATTTTCCCACCTCTGGACCCTGACGTGGTGCCTCACAATTCCATTTTAGCACTACCTGCAGTCAGCGCAGAGGTCAGATGAAAGCCTGTCCAACGAGCCCACCCCACCTTTGATGCTCATGGCAAAGCCGGTAGCGAAGGACCCAAGTAGTCTTGGAGGACCAGGGGCAAACTGAGGGTTCTTACAACTTTCTTGTACTTACATTGATCAGTTTATCAAGAAGAGTATTATAAGGTGTAAAGTGTACAGATGGCTAACTGGAGGAGCAGGTCAATAGCCAGGGGAAAAGGGGTCCCAAGTGCTGGCTCTTCTGTCCCCGTGCTTCAGAGGTGGGCCAGCCCCCAACCACATGACACATTGACAGTCTAGAAGCTCATCACGTCTTAGTATCCAGTCTTGCTAGAGGTCCCTGGGTGAGAGTGAAAATTCTGACTGACTAGTATACACGTCCTAGGGTTTTCTAGGAGACCCATTCTGAGACACCTCATTAAAATTGACTACAGAGTAGTGGTGGGGCTCCTTGTGAGTAACAGAGGACACTCCTGTCACCCAGGGGGTTCTGAGAGAATTAGGAACTCAACAAGGAACATGGGACAAAGACTAAATATATTTCTTTTATAGCGCAGTTACTTTGTGCCTCACTTTACAACTCCAGAAAAATGGGTTTTTCTGTCTCCACTATTATTAGATGTAGGCCTCAGTCAATTTTTCTGTACTTTATTAGCTGTTGTGAGATGACGTCTTTCTCACAATTATGTTTCTTGCCACTTTGAAGTGAGAACCAGATCTAATGATGACATCAGAAAGTCAAAACGCTGCAGGAGGAAGGTCTGGGGACAACAGTGATGCCAGCACTGGTTGGGTGATTATTGTATGCTTTCTATTTACTTGCTTTATATATACGAATTTGTTATCCAAGCATGGTGGTGCACGCCTATGATCCCAGCACTTGGGAGGCTGAGGCAGGAAGATCATTGCTAGTTTGAGACCAGCCTGGGCTACAAAGTGAGCTCAAGGCCATCCTGAATTGCATAGCAAAACCCTGTCTCAGAAAGACAAAAAAAGAAAAAAAAAATATATATATATGAATTTGTTTAATCCTAATAAGTCAGTGAGACAGGAGTCATAATTATGCTCATTTTACAGGGAAGGAACCCAGCCCAGAGATGTCAGCTACCTTGTCCAATGTCACACTGCTAGACAGGAACCAGAGTTGGGTTAATTACAAAGCATTCGAAGCACCTTACATGATATAAAAGTCAAATCTACCTCCATCACTCAAGGTGTAAATAAATCTGACACACAAACTTAAATAATATCACATGGTGTCTCTTCCATGAGAAATCCAAATCATAAATGACAAGCAAAATAAAAGGTAGATAATAGGAAGTGGAGAGACAGATCTTTCTCTAATGGCAAGGGGATCAAGAGATGGAGGTAGGAGAGGGAAAGGGAATGGAAAAGAAGCTGAGATGTGTTATGTACATGTACCGACTCCACAGGAGGAGAGTAAACGTGCACTGATAAAAGAGAAATACTTACATTTCCCTGGTTGTTTGCTTATTACATCTCTGTTGTCTTGAGGTTCTTTGAAGAATGTATTGCCTCCAAATTGAATGAGGAAGACGAGCTTTCAGTTTGTGTTCTGCATTTCCCACAATGGGACAAGTACTTTGGTGAATATTTTAAATATATTGAACATAGCTTTGCATTTTTCTCCCTAGAGGTCCAGTGGATAGCCTGCCTAGTAGCTCAGAATGGCTGGTGATATAATCTAGGATAGAAGATTACCACCTACCTTTCTGTGTCTATTTCTCAATCATATTCATATTTGAAAAATGTAGTGCTTAGTGAGCAATGTTGTTTTCTCATTTATAGTCTTCTAATCAATAGGGTTAATCTTCTAAGCAGTGTTACTTCATACACCTCCCATGGAACAAAAACTGTTTCCAGGAATTAAAAAAATGTGACCCAATGTTTAAATTAAATATTCTCATAAATTGTCTCTTGTGCTGAAGGGAGATGATCAAGTGAAGCTGAATCCTTGAGCTCCCTGGTTTGGAATGTTCCAGAATGTTCTGAAATGATAATTTATAGGGTACTCTGAAGTGCAAAGAAGAGATCTGAGGAAATGTTACAAGCCAGGTTTGTTGTTTTGTACTGAACACATTTCAGAAGAGCTTGTTACTTTAACATGAGTGGTTTGATGTCAAGTTTTATATTCTAATTGGTATGTTTTTAAATAAATGAATCTTGCCCTGAGGTTCACCCATGATCCTATCTGTTGTGTTAATTGTTGGTAATGAGCCTAAGACTCATCATGGCGGACACTGACAAAACTCACAGACTGTGCCCAGAGAGAGAAGGCTTGGGTCTTGATTAGCTGGCCAAGCAGATCAGACCACTGAGAAGCAGCAGCTGTCCGGGTGTTCCCACGTTGTGCTCCTGACCAGCGCAAGGTGGGTCTGCACAATGTCATTGCCAAGTACCCTTTGGAAAACAAAGAAAATAATCTGCCTGTGTTCCGTGTTTGTGGCAACTCTGGAGCTGGGGTGAAAATAAAATGAAAATTACATTTATGGAAAAAAGAGGGGAGGATTATCTCTCTCATAAAACCAGCTTCTAAACCTGAAATTGTATTTCTTCCAGACTAATATTTTAGTTTATCTTTGATCATTATAAATTATTCTTTTTTTATTCCTTTCTTTTTAAAGTTCTGGTTGAGAAAGTAGTTGGCAGTCTGTCCCACACGAGCTTAAATGGACTTATTTATTGAAAAACACTCACAAGTAAAAATGCAAGAGTGCTTCCCATTACACCCATGCGGACCCACCATGGGCTTGGTGTGGAGCTGTCTGTGTAGAATTATGGGCAGAATTGGGTAACCACCTCTGGCTGCAGTGCAACTTTCCATGGCTCTCAGTGCCAAGTGCGTTTGCTTACTCAGATTTTCGCTTGAATCACAGTCTTTTTGCTCTTTTTGGGTGACTCTAAGTTATGAGGTTGGGAAATGTTTGGGAGAGGGGGGTGGAATGAGGAATGAGGGGTCCTTGAAGCGTTTGTTAGGTGTCGGGAGATGCCTTCCCAGTGGGCTCCTGGGATTTCCGGGAGCTGAAGACCCTTTGACACTGTGGGCTCAAGGCTACGTGATCAGTGACAACGGAGCCACTTTCAGAGTCAGCTGTGGTCCTGATGGCTTTTGTGAACATGAACATGTCAGCTCTTTCAGGAGAGTTAACTGGTGGTGGTGGGGACAGTGCTTCCCTGTTTCTCTGTCTGCCCCTCGTACAATACCTTCCTGAGGCATGGGAGCCTGAACTGGAGCTCTAGAGTAGGAAGCCCTGTGACTCGTTTTATTAGTAGAAAGAACAATACTAACAAATAAATTACTAACAATAATAAAACAATCACCAACAGTTAGGATTTTATGGTTCACGGAGTATTTTCTTATTCATTATCTCATCTGAGATAATGGCCCTTCTGTCACAATCAGCCTTCCCAAGAGGACTTCCAATCACTACCAGATCAAAGGAAGGGTTTTCCCAGCCCCGGGCGGGTGGGGCGGTGCAGTGAGTCCAGGGCGAGGAGCCTGGCCACCTCCCTTTCCCCCAGCACAAAGGAAGAGGGAGGACCAAAGGAGAATAATGATGGAAAGGAGCTTTGTTCCTTCCCCATATATTTTTAACTGTAGCCTTGGGACTTAGGAGGTGGCTGGATGATCACATGCCCTTTGAATGCTGTTTTGTGTTTGAAACATAAAGCTGCTTCCTATAAAGTTTACATTGTGAGCTGTAGGCTGTGGAGTCCTTGTCCTAAATCATCATTTCAGGTGGAATTCTGTAAGTCCTGCCTCGACCCTGCCTCCTTGACCAGCCCGGGAAAGAGGTTCCTGGGGGACCTGCTGACCCTGAAGCCAGGTTGTGTTCAGTTTGCCAAGTTATGAAATCCACACCTCAAAGAAGGAGAAAGTACTGAATTCGAGGAGGCCCTCCCAGCACACATGAAAAGTTCTTATGCTTGGGGAATCGTAGAAGAGGGGGAGTGCTTCATTACATGTTGGCCATGAGTCCAGTTGGGAAAAAGTGAAACCACTTATGCATCTTGTAGCTGGAGCATCAGCAGATTAAGTGCAGTCTTCTTTCTAACCAAGCCCTCTCCTCGCACCCAGACTCACTCTTCTGAATGTTGAATAAACCTTCCAGGCAAAACTTCGGTGTTAAAATAGCAGGTGGAATAAATGATGTGAAAACCCCAATGGAAGGTAAAACCAGTTAGTAATTTGAGGAGCAAGGTCCTTCCTGCCAGTGGCTTATGTTGACTTCCACATAGGTTTATGACAGAATGAGAGAAGTCATAGACAAGCTTTTGTGAGAGACCACACCCTCTGTTTCTTCACTGCCTATGCCAAAAGAAAATCCTGGTTATTCTTGGTTGCACGGTTCTGAGTTGCAGAGTAGGGCTGAACTCCCTGCATTGTTCCTGGGCTAATTCCGTTAGTAAAAATGACCTGGGGATCAGGTAAGAGGAGAGCTACAGCAGACATTGCTCTGGAATTGCATCCATTCTGAGTCCATTACCCATTTCCTCACGTCTGAGTCCATCTTGGTTTCCCAGTCCTGGGGACCAATCAGCCTGCTCCACCTCCTGTGTGCAGCTTTGCCAGTGAGTTTCCGCATTGGTGGGGAAGCAGGATCTCACCTCTCCTTTCCTGTAATGCCCCAGGTACCTCTTCTATCTGACCCTGGTCCAACTTTAGCCTTCTGCCAAACACTGTTGTGGGAACTGAAACTGCTATCACAAGCCCAAGATTTCTGCTGCTGTGTTACCTTCCCTCCACTCTAATGAAAGGAAGGGGAAAGAAGGCAATTGTCAATTTCCAAGGGATAAGACAAGAAGAAAGTTACAGTAGAAAACACCTTCTGTCTGGCTGTAGTTACTCAGTCTGTTTGCTTGTTGCTTGACTAATGGTAAACAAGAATCATGGGTTAGTCACGATGAGAGGGCCTTATCAGGTGTTTGGGGCCACTTAGTAAATCATGAGGAAGCAGGAGATAAAATATCCAGTCCAACAAATAAGATGGTAAAGGATGAATAAAAACCCCAGCACGACACTGAGAAAGGGTTCTGGTCAGTCCTGGTCTTCGGAGAAAGATCAGTGACAATCATGAACAAACCTTGCCTAGCAGCGACCAACTGGAGATGCGTTGTAAAGAATGGTGGCTTTGGAGGACGCGAGCTCTCAGGCACAGTCTAAAAATGAGTTCCACATTCTCTACGCCTTTTACAGGGTGTTCACACTAAAAGTGGTGTGGTGTATTTATTTTCAGGCAAAATTCAATTTAAAAGCAAGAATAATTGAAAACATCATTTCGAATGACGTGGTTATAAAAATGGAATAAAATAAAATGTGCACAACCTTCTGAACTCTTCCCTACTCTCACCTCCTTCACTGCAAGAGCTGAGGGCTGAAATGCCTTTTGTTATTTGAGACATGTTATAAATCCTTTGAAAAGTGTGTGTACACACACTGGGTGTGATCAGAAAATACGGTGATTGTTTAAATTAAAAAATATTCCAGTAAAACACTCACAGCTATTGATTCCCTTAACAGTATTCCCCCTCACTTCAAACACGCTTATCGCATTGTTCTTGCCATGCTCTGATGCAGTTCTGAGGTCTTCTTTCTTGAGTGTCTGTAGTTGCTCTGTTGTGGCTGCCTTGGTGACCTAAATTGAGTCAAAATGTTTCCCTTTCATGATCACGGATTTGGGGAAAGATCCAAAAGTCACTTGGTACCAGATCTGGTGAATAAAGTGGATGAGGACGCTCCATCGTGTCCGTATGAGTCTGCATTTTTTGTTGAATGGTATTGGCAGTAGCAGTCACTGGGTTTTTGTTTAATCATACCTCCTAAAGACACGCAGGAAAGAAGATTTCCATAGCTGTTTCAGAATGTAGCAAGAAGTGTAGGATAAGTGCGTTCAAAGTGAGGGGAGTATTTTGAGGGAGATTAGTGGTAACTTGTCATGTATTGTAGTAGAAATTCTTTAAATTGAAACATTCACTGTATATTTTGATCATCTCTCGTATGCTGAGTCAAACCGCAGTTACCTTCCACTCCTAGGGGAATGAGCTACAGTCAGCTGACTCCTGCTTCTGCTTTCTGATGCTTACGCTCAGCTTGAAGCAAAGGAGGACCTACCATGGAGAACTGCCCGCATGCCTTGCCTCTCTATATGCCTAGCCACTCCAGGCACTGGAGATACCGTCTTCCCTTCCCAGACGATAGCACTTTTATTGCTGAAAGCACTCTGTTATTAATAAGGAAAAATCCCTGGGCAATGTTTGCCTTGGTGATTCTAGGACATCAATCATCTGCTAGTATTAATAATTCCTGTCTCCTACTTCTGATCAGTTTTGGGAAACTCCTGTCTTTATTTCAACCCTCTTTCTTCTATCAGGATGAGACCTGGACTATTCAGTGATGTTACAATTAGCCAGATACTTACAATAGAAATCTTGGATCCCACCATGACTTTTTGTCTCCCAGATTAAATCTGGCCCATCAAGTCCTGCTTGTCCTGCTTTCCTGCTTGCTCTTAAATTCGTCTTTCTTTTCTCCTGCACTGATGGTGTCTTTCTCTTTTCTTAGACTGATCACTCAAATTGCCTTTAAATAGATTCTTTGCTCTTTCTAATTAGTTAACCTCCTAAGTTAACTTTCTGCTGTGCCAAGCTGTTGAAAAACCACCTAGGACTCTTTCACTCACTCACATAAGATCTTACATGGTCTGGCTTTTCCCTAATGCTCAACTCAAATTTTGCATGTGCAGATTTTTAAAGTCAGGGTCATGTTCTGAGGCCTCTCAGTTTCCCACGCAGAGGTTTCTCTTCTGTGCCTCTTCCTCATCCACTTGATTATCCCCCATTGTCCTTTGAGAACTGACATGAGCCCGTCTCCCAGGGGTACTTCTTACACACTGCATGACAGGCAAGTCCCCCAAGCCCTTGTGTTCTGGGTTTGCTGCATGGACTGGTAATAATTCCTCTCTGATCTGAGTCTTCCTGGGTGCTTTAATTGGCTCAGAAAGAGAACTGGGCCTTGTTTGCTTCTGTAGCTGCAATGGCTAGCACACTGTACCTTCGGGGTGCAGGTCCCGTCTCCACTCCACACTCACACCTTTCTTTGGGTAGAACAGAGCATCCTTGGACTTTTGCTTTGGAGGCAGCTCAGGGAGCACAAGTACTCACGATTCTAGCCTCATCTGGAGCCAGAGTTAGGGCTCTGCCTTGGTCTGTAATGTTCCTTGGGTTTCCACAGACCTCAAAGATTTTATCTCATACCACCACTTACTTTTTAGTGCTTTAAATGTTTCAAAATACTTTCACAAATAATAAATCTTTTCACCCTCACTTGAAACACATGAAAACAATTGAGCAGATGTGTTTATAACCCATGTTGGAGAAGCCATAATGATGAAGCTTAGAGGTTAGGTGGCCTGCTTGAAGTCACACAGTTGGAAATTGAGGGCACCCAGTCACTCAGCGGGGGCCATATAGGCATGTCACTGCTGTGTAACAAGTCATCACAAATGCAGCAACTTAAAGCTACTGGGCATTATCTCCCTTTCCCTCGGGTCAAGAGTCCGTGACCTAACTGGTCCCTCTGGCCCCAGATCCTAGAAGGCAAAAATCAACTAGGTTGTTTCCATCTGTACCCCAGAGCTCTCTTGCAGAATGGAAGACAGTTTCTCATGGTTACAGGAAACCAGGTCTTGTTTTACACTTGCTGTCAGTTGGGGTTGATGACAGTGACAAGAGACCACCTGCAGGTCCTAGCCACACAGCCTTCTCACAGCACGGCCATTTATCTCTTCAAAGCCAGCAGGCGAATGTATCTGGTCTGCTTCAGTGGAATCTTGCAGGAAGCTACCTAATCCCAGGAAAGCCTACCCCATTATAGTCACAGGTCTGATCCCTCCAAGGGAAGGGACATGTAAGACATGTACGCCAGAGGACAGGATTTCTGGGACCATCTTAGAATTATGCCTCAATAGGCCTGAAGTCATCATTATGTTAAAATGCTGAGATTCTGAGGGTCCTGTTGTGTTCCAGTCACAGAATCTGCCAAAAAGTTGTCATCTGTTCTGTGGTTTCAGCTTGGATAATTTTATGCTAAACTTTGAGGCATCATTGTGAGTTCTGTTGGTCTTTTCTGTTCTGGATAATTATGGGCCATAGAAATCTGTGACCTAAAGAGTGGAAGTGGATGGAGACCATTTTAAATCTGCCCAAGAGCACCTGGATATCCATATGGCCCTGCAGGTTAATGTCCAGGAGCAGCTGGGCTGGGAGCCACAACTTTTTTGCTTCCTTCATGCAGACTGGAGCTAAAGTAGCACAAGTGATCTCTGCGTAGCTGGTCCCGGTGTAGAGACCTCTGCTCTGTGCTTGGTTAAGAACAAGGGCTGATCAAATAATACGGGATGTGTTTAAGTAAAAAAAAAAGCTGCAGTAAAAGACACAGCACCAGGAATCCCTTTCAAAATATCTTCCGCACTTTGAAGATACTTATCCCATCATTTTTGCCACTTTCGGAAGCAGTTTTGATGTCCTTCTTCGTGAGTGTCTTTGTAAGATGTGATGAAAATAGAGTGAATGCTGCTGCCCAGAGTCATCCAACAGAAAGCAAGACTCATAAAAGCATGGCGGTGTGTCCTCATCCACCTTACCAACCGGATCTGGTATCATGTTACTTTCCGTTCTTTCCCAAAGTCAAAGTGACTGTGAAAGGTAAGTGTTTTGTTTCAATTCAGGACAGGCAGGCATGCACGACAGCACAGCTAGACACTCACGAAAGAGAAGTGCCAGAACTGCTTCAGAAAGTAGCAAGAATGAGGGGATAAGTGTGTGCCAAGCAAGGGGGAGGATTTTGAAGGATTCATGGCAACGTGTCTCTCTCTGTAAGAATTTTTAAAATTTAAACATAAACTGTAGTTTCTGATCACACCTCATGTGCTGATCCCCAATCAGATTACGTCATTTAATGAGTGTGAGTTGCGCCCAAGGCCTCTAGGCATCCCAGCTTTCCAGGTCTTTGGTCTGTGTTCTGGGTGGGAGGTACATTGGCATTTACCATTTGTGTTTGGGCCATTTGTGCCTTCTGCGCTTTTTTATGTCTAAAGTGTTGATTGCTTTTCAGAGGTCACTTCTGAAGAACTTTTCTCAGTGCATATTGCTGTTCTTGCTCTCAAGTGGTGATGGGGAGGAGCAGTACCCTGGGGCTTTGGAGGCAACTCCGATCTAGGGCTGTAGATCCAGAAGTATGGAACAGGATGAGAGTTGCTTCTCATTCTGGAGCTCAATGAGACGTTTTTGCTCACACAAAGCCAGAGCAGCTATTGTTTAATTTCTTTCATTAGCAAACTCACCAAATGTTTGGCCCTGGGTTTTCTATTTCTTCCAGCCAGCTGGAGAGCAGCACAACTTGCGAGGGAACACGAACCCACTAAATTAGCCACACACACAAAAATCTGTGCACAAAGTCTCTCTTGACCTAATTCTTTCTATTTGCTCCTTTTATTCTACCTACTCGGGTTTTATTACTTTCTTGGAAAAATGGAGCCTTTTGAGTCCTGAATTTTGTTAGGACTTCCTTGTAGGTCGGTAATACCCAGAGATCCTCCCTGGACACTGTGTCCAGGAGCTCTCAAAGCCTGCTTGGCGCTGCGGTCAGTGTTGTGGGCTCTGCATTGCCAGTCAGACTGCATTGTTCTCTGCTGGAAATTTGGGATCAAGAGACTTCTGACTTGATGTGTATTATCAACAAATGGCTTATTGAGGAAATCAGTAGTGATTGCAAGTAAGATCAGTGGCCAGCTGACTGATCATTACCCATATTAGACCATCAGCCCAGCAGTTTTCACACATTGTTTCACTTAGATCTTACATTCTCTGTGAAATATAGCCAATTGTTTCCCTAATTTTAGGACAGAAATTGATACTTGTGCTACCTAAAGGAATGAACTTTTCAAATATGCTCATGCACCTGAAAAGCCAAATACACGTTTTGGTGTGATATCTGGAAAATGTTCTTGATTCACTATAGAAGGGCTTTAAAGATTTCATTAGTAAATGTACACTGAGCAGAAGAGTGACTTCTAGAGTTGGTGGGATCATCCTTTGGTGAATCCATTTTTAGTCCCTGTTGTTACCAGTTAGGTTTGACCTATTAAAAACCTGTATAATGTTCCTCTCCTTTCAACCAATCACAGGAGAGGGGAGTCAGTGGTCTCTGGACCAGCCTTACTCTGCAGAATTCCCGCTAAGAGTATGAACAGTTGATCGTTAACTTCCACTGAAAGTTCAGAGAGCGCATAGTGCTCTATTTCTTCAGAAAGTTCTTCCTTGCCTTAAACTGAGGCTTCCACTTCTCTATAACAGTCATCTGTAGCAGTCTCAGCCTGCAGTTTTGCTCCTTTGTTATTATTATTAGTGTTAGTTTTCAAGTTGCATCTTGTTATTTGCCCAGGCTTGCCCTGACTCCTGGGCTCAAGTGGTCTTCCTGCCTCCATCTCCCAAGTGGCTGGGACTACAAGTTCACATCACAGCACCAGCTTTGTTTTTCACTGTTATTGAATATTCTGTTTAGAAGGATAGACTCCATACCACCAGTTTCCACTGGGCTGCACCTCTAGTTTCAGCTGTGTCAGTCCATCTTTACTACCAAAAAGTCACCTGGAAGCATAAGCTCTTATGATGATTTATCAGGGCCAGCAATGTTTACATGAAGGAGCTCACACTGCGTTTGTAAGGCTCCTTAGAGAAGCAGAGTGGGGCGTTTTTACTACTCAACATGGGCCTTCCGTAGCAAGCTAATGAAGGCTGGCACCCTTAAGGTAAAGGTGGAAACGAGGGATTGGTGGGGAAGGGGATTTGTGCCCCAGAGGTAAAGTTGTGAACTGGAGGAGCTCAGGCATCTGTTGTGTGCCATGGAAGAAGTCCACTGGACTCAAAAATTCTAACAAAAGTGATGACTTCTCCCAGTTAGGGTGACAACAGCAGAACTGCTTAAAAAAATGTGTCCCTTGGGATGTGCCACCAGCACCAGCTTCCTGCTTCTCCCCAGGGTGGAGTCCCACAGCTGGGTTGGCATTGCGGAAGGGTTTGGTGGATTCGGGGAGATGAAGACTAGTGAGTTACTTCACGAGTTTCCCAAAGGTCACGCTTTAGCAGATTCAATAGCTGGGAGTGCCCTGGTCACACGCAGTGTTTGGCTGTCAACATGTGTGCCTTGCTCTTTCTTGCCAATCTCCTGTCATTGATGGAGAATTCCTGTTTCCCAAGCATTTGGCAGAACTGCCTCTGTGTGTATGTGTGTGTGTGTGTGTGTGTGTGTGTGTGTGTGTGTGTGTTTTGTAGGACTGCAGAAAATGAGGACTACACAAATGATGTGAAATTATTAAAGGCCAATTAGAAAGGAAGGAAGGAAGAGAAAGAAAGAAAGAAAGTTAAAAAATAAAGAGAATGAGACAGGAGTTAGATGTGCATGAGCCTTGATGATTCGATTGATCAGCTGGGAGATTATTCAGAAACCGCTTCCCTTCTCTGAGTCATAATTTCTTCATTTTGTCAAATGTGAGGGTTGAACTGAAAGTTCTCTGAGGTTTCTTCCAGTGCCAATAAATTAGAGATAAGTTTTATCCTGAATGCGTACACGGTCTTCAGTTTAGATCATTCATATAATTCATCCCTTTCCCCAAACCCAGACTGGGATAAAAGACTCTGAATCTAGGAATCTATTAACTCTTAATGACTCCTTAATTTGGGCACAACTTTCTTATTTCCCATCTCCTTTCATTTTTCCATCTTTCATTCTTCCCTTTCATTGCTTGTTACTTTCAAATTTCTTTTCCTGTCTCCGTTTTTCCAATGTCTGGAACATGGTGTCAGTTGATAGTACTTGGCATTCTGTGCACGGTCAAGGTTATTGGTATAAAATTTATTGGAACACTCATAAGTCTCTCTGCTTTGGTGGAGGTTTACGTTTTATTTTTAACCTAAGATGTTTCACATATTTGTAGGTAGTTATCGAGGTTAAATCAGAGAGAAGCCACTCTGTCCTACCACTTTAAATTTAAAATTATTATCTTAGAAAAAACATAAAACACATTCAAGAAGTGAGAGGCAGGGCTTCCCAAAGCGAAGTCCTCATCCTGCCCAGCAAAGCTGGTGGAGGTGTGCTCAGTGCACCCTGACGTTGCGCTCGCCTTGCTTTTTGTGTCGGGGAGAGCCGCCGGCGTTTTACTGCGGTTATTTATATATATTTTAAAATCCATCAAAATTTCACTGAACTAATAAACCCAAAGCAGACATGCTGGAAGACTTGTGAGGTCATGAATAGCACCCTTTGAAAACTGTCCCATTGTGCCAGCAGCCCTTGGTGGTCACACACTGTCCAGCTCTCACACCAGAGAACAGGGCTTTCTAGGGACCAGGGCTCGCTTTGAGGAAGAACAGACCAGCTCATGAGATGATGAATGTTCAGTCCCAGGAAAGAGAGAATTCCAGCCCAATTGCATTAGTTTGTAACTCCTCCCATTGAAATTTTAAAAAAGAAAGAAAAATCTGCTTGGTAACATAAACACCTTATGCATACCAGGATAGGGAGTCCCCAAGGAACCCTAGGAATTAAACAGAGGGGATTATGGGCACCAAAGTGCTTCTGAATGTAAAATTATTCATTCATTAGATCAAGAATTGGTGTCTCATAGTCATCTTTTAAGGACAAATATATTAGCCTAAGAATCCTTGAGTGGAGAAAGAAGACCCTATCACATTTCCAAGTTGTCTGTTGTAGAATTTAAAAATTGGGCTCAGATTTGCTTGGCGCTAGTGAAGGCAGAGCTCTTTCAAGAAGTGTCAGTACAATGCCACAGAGATTTAATTAGCTGTTTGATATGCATGGATATTATCCCTTCTTGGAAGGCTGCATGTTACCTGAGGGAGAGTCCAACTTTTATCCTTCTCATTTCCCTAGTTTTAGCAGTTGCTGATTTTGGCTGTCTGAGCACTGAAGGATTTGGTGTCAAGAAGCTGGGATGTTGACTGTGGTTTGGTTCCCAGACCCCTGAGGTACATGCAAGGAAGGGCCAAAAGTTAATCTGAAAAGACCGGAAAGTTCCTCAGACCAAGGAGGACCAGGGTTTCATAAAGAAGGTAAGATCCTTTTAGTACACTGGCCTCTGGATATTAAAAGCAAAAAGTAAAAGGAAAGAGTGGGAAGTGAGGGGAGGGGAGAGAGAGCGAGAGAGCGAGAGAGAGAGAGAAAAAGAGAGAGAGAGAAAGACACACACAGAAAGACACACACAGAGAGAGAAAGACAGAGAGAGAACAAACTTTAATCATCAGGAAGTGAGTAATGGGCCATTTTCTACTCCTACATTTCCCTGAGAACCAAGGAACATGTTTTCTACTTAAATCTCTTCATGCCCCTTGACTGCCCCTACCCCACCGTTTTCTGGTGGCACAACCCTTAGAGTAGCTCCTTCTCTCTGTGTCTACCTTCGTGAGGGGCCAGTCTACAGGCAACTCAATTGGTCTTAAAACTAGAAAGGTGAAATACAGAACAGACACCAGGAGCTTTTTTCCTTCTCAGAGAATAACAAATATTTGCAAGAGTCCCAGGCCTGTCAGCAGCACAGAAGCAATGCGATGCTGCCCTAGGAAAAAAGTAAAAAGGACTTACTGGA
Source organism: Chinchilla lanigera (assembly GCF_000276665.1). NCBI lineage: Eukaryota > Metazoa > Chordata > Mammalia > Rodentia > Chinchillidae > Chinchilla > Chinchilla lanigera. The sequence continues at coordinate 3,956,813 of NW_004955520.1, forward strand.
TGCAGTGGCCTCTGTGGACTCAGCTGACCTTCTCCTGCTCCCTGAGTTTCTTATGCTTGGATGAATAATGAGTAAATTTGAGACCACTATACACAAGGCCATAACTCTTTTCTGCTTTTCATGTTATTCATTTGCTCTTCCCATATGGTAGAGCAATTTTCCAAAATGTAGCCTGGTATAGTAACTGGCCACTCTGTGTGGGAAGGGAATGTTAGGCTGTGACACAGCCAGTGAGACTCTTGTCCTGCGCTTGAATACAACACATGAACTGAAGGTTGATAGGAGCTGGTGGGATGATGGTGGTGCTGTACGCTTCAACAGCAAAGCTGGACACAGCCACTGGTAGATGTGTGTCTCATAGAATGGAGACCGTGGATGTGACCAGTTCCAGCTGCAAGCTGTTCTCCATGCTTCCCATCCAGTGCAGAATGAACTCTGCCTGGATGTTCCTCCCAAGTGGGCTTGGAGGGACACACAGGAAACATAAGTTAACAGCCCCAGAGCAAAGAGGTCAGTTTCCTGGGATGCTAGCCAGAACATGGTAACTGGCTTGGGTGAGATAGAAACATTCAACCTGTCATCCCTGCACACAAATTACTTAACTCCATGACCAGGAATGGTCATTCCTGCCATCCAACAGTATTTCTAACAGATAATACGTATTGATATGGTCAGTCTTCTTGACCTTGTCAGGGCACTGATATTTTCCATTGCTCCACAGAAAGTGAAAACTAGTGTGATCACATTGGTCAGTGGCCCCATAAACTGGTTTCCCCTTCTAGTTTTTATGCCATCATGTAAACAGAGAAAAGGGGCAGATGTACTTTCTTTGATTCCAGGAGTTGCTTTTGCCATTGTCTTATCTAAACACATTCAATTATTAAAGGTTTCTTGGCTCATGTGGTTGGCTGAGGCCTAGGGCTGCCCAGTCTAGCTAGCGTTAGATTCTATCCAATTTGAAGGCTAGAGTCTTGGTATTTTTATGCTATTTTGTGAAGGGATTACCCTCCTCAAGATTGGAATTTGCCTGTTTTGTATAAAGTAACCGTTCCAAAGGGTTCTCATGGTTTGCAGAATGCCAACCCTGGAGACGTGGATGCCTGAGAGCTGGCCAACCGTGTGGCTACGTATATTGTAGAGGAACAAAGACTGGAATGGTTGACTGACTTGCCCAGTGTCATAGAATACATCTGCCCTTGAGATTATAAAGGAAACCAGGCTTTGTAAAGTTTCATTTTTGTGCAATGTTGGCCTTATTGGATGGAACAGTGAGAAGTAGGACCAGACAGAGGGCCTGTACAGGGCCAGCAGGCTCTGCTTAGACCTGGAAGTGCAGTTTAACACCAGGGTCCCTCCATGCTTTCCTCAAAAGGACAACCAAGAGTTGTTCTAGAAGGAACCAGCAACCTGCAGACAGAAGAAAATCTGTGCTAGAAACTTGAATTCATCAGGATCCTGACAAGTGGGCCAGTCACAGGTTAGATCTAGTTCTGCTCCCTCGTGTGACTGGTTCTATCTCATGGCCTGGGTCCAGGCTCCTTTGATGGTGTCACAGGTCTCTGACATTGACCTTCTGTATGCTTCTTATGAGAGTGGCCTTGTTTCCCACGGTTGTCATAAACACACCAGCAGGAAACAGGGCTGCACAGACCTGAGGGTCTCGATTGTTTGGGTTGAGGAGGCTTTTTGGTTTTCAATTTCTTGACAGCACTGTGTTCAGGAGGGCAAGAAACATCCTTTTCATATTCCTTCCAGTCCTGTTGTTGAAGCTGGGGTATTGCTGGAAGTTCCCTTGCTCTGAGGAAGAGCAAGTGGATGACCTGAGAGATCCTTCTCGGTTCTTCACCATCAGAATTGGTTCTGTGCTGTGCTGTCAAATTGTGGAAGAGGCACTGGGGATGCTGGTGAGCCTCTGTACACTTCATCCAAGTTACATTTCATCTCTAAATATGAATTGAGGATTCCCTTGAAGGTCTTCACTCTGGTTCTCCAAACAAGCAGATTTCACTTTTCCATTCAGTGCTGCCTGATTGGGGACAGAACTAATATCAGATGGGCATTTCCTCTGCAGTCATTTGAGGGCACTCCATAGATGCTGACAACACAGTTTATATCAAGCAGGAGGGAGAGAAGGAGATTTCAGACTTCTGTGGGACCAGAGAAAGCCTGGGAAGTGATATTTTATGTTAAGATTTATTTATTTCTTTCTTTTTTTTTTTTTTTTTTGGTTTTTCTCTGGTACCGGGAACCGAACTCACGGCTTTGCGCTTGCCAGGCAGGCGCTTTTGCCGCTGAGCTAAATCCCCAGCCCCAAGATTTATTTATTTCATCCTTACAGTAGGTTCCTCAGTCAGAGGAAGACTGCCCATTTGCGCATGGAGCACAGTAGCACCTGTCCGCCATGCCCATTTCTCCCTCAGGGTGACGTGAAGCTGGCAGATGTCACCTGTAGGTGGCCAGGGGAGCAACGTCCACAGCAGAGTGAGAAACCCTGAGACTGAGAGCCTTAGAGCTCCCACAGGGGCAGCTGGGCCCGCTGTCTGCCCTCCTTCCCGAGAGTGGGAGGAGAGAAGGCAAAGGTCCCCGAGCTGTGTCCACCTTGGAAAAAGAACAGCAGACTCCAGCACTGCCATTCACTCATCCCATATTCCAGGTCAGTCAGAGAGGACAAACCCATGGAAATGTGAAGTGCTTGCATTGTTTTCCTTTTCTAAGAAGCTCAGCTCAGGCCTCCAGCGGTAGCGTAGGCTGACAGAGGTAAGCAGAGCTCCAGAATCAGATTCAGGTTTGTGAGAAGGAAGGAGATGAGTGGATCAGATACTCGGGAAAGACAGTTTTCTCTCTCTGCCTGTTGGATGGGCATGGACACAGGCCAGGGACACTAAGGGAATTGGCCCATTGGGTAGCACTGCTCAAATCGGGCAAGTAAAGAGAGAGCAGCGTTGCCTGGTAACTGTCTCATGGATGGCAGGGGTAGCATGGTAGAGTTAGTAGAAAGGCTGAACAATTGATGGTCAAAGGAGGGGGTAAAGGACGTGGATTTTTTATTCCAGCTCCATACTAGACACAGCACCCTACCAGTGTTCTTCTGTCTAACCACAGCCCGCTCCTCCTGCTTTGTAGGTGAGAAAACAGAGCCGTGCATTCCTTAGCAACCTTCAAGAAATATCAGGCCAGATGGTGGGACAGCTGGCATTCCACACAGACCCTGCCTGCTCCACACCCTGGGACTCCTGACGGGGTCTGAGCAAGCACTGGCACACATGGCCCACGTGACTTGTTCAAGCCACTTACTCTCTCCGAGTCTCGGTTTCCTTATTGGTGAGAATGTAAATTAGTGCAGTCATTATGAGAACACTGCAGAGGTGCCTCTAAGAACTGAAAATAGAACTACACAAGATCCTGCAGTCCCAGACTGGTAGGTGTCTGAAGACAATGACATCAGTACATCAGACAGACAGCTGCATGCCCGTGTTATTACACCAGTGTGCACAATAGTCCGATGAGGGATCAACTGAGAGTCCACCAACAGGTGACTGCACAGAGAGCAGTAGTACGTATGCAGCATGGACTGGCATTCAGACACATAAAGGACAAAATCCTGCCATTGCAGCAACACGGAGATCACAGTGTTAACTGAAGAGCCAGGCACAGCAAGATAAACACTGCATAAAGACTACACGATCTCACTCATGTATGAAATCTAAAAATGCTGAGCTCATAGGTAGAGAGCAGAAGAATGATTACAATGAGCCAGAGCGGGTACGGGGTGGAGATGCAGCAGAGGGGCTCAATAATGGGTGCAAAGCCACTGCTGGTTACAAGGAAGGTGTTCAGGGACCCTGTTACAGAAAAGGGTGAGTATACGTAGCAGTATTGCATCGTAGAATTCGACTGAGCTGGAAGAAAGGATTTTGAATGCTGTCATCGCAAAGAAATGGTAAAAGTTTGAGAAGATAAATGACCTCAAAATCTTGAGCGGATCATTGCAAAATGTATAAATGTTCCAAAACATCATGCTGCACCCCAGCAAGATTTATAATTGTTATTTTTCAATAATAAATAGTGTGATCAAAAAATAAAAATCATACATTGGTCTGCTTTTTATTAGGCTGCTTATGAATTAGGCAGTGCACTTGCACATATTTTATAAAGTACTATGCTACACAAATTTTAGTTTTTTTTTATTATTAATCAAATCCAGTACAATACTGTTATGGTTTTAACATTTTGGAAGTTAAATTGTTTCTAATTTTTCGCCCATATACTTAACCCTCCAGTGAGCATCTTACTTCATATTACTTTTTTCTTTCGCCTATGTAGCTATTTTCATATATGTGGGCAAACTTAATCTCAGTGCTTATCTGAGAACCTGCAAAAGGTTGGGTTTCCCACATTAATTAAAACTATACCCTGACCTCCAGATGAGGCATTGTCCCCTTTAAGAGTGGAGCTTTTGGGAGGCTCCCTGAAAAATTCCTCTCAGAGCTGGTAGCCTCACTTCAACTCTTGCTCTTAAACTCTAAGGTCTAAGTAAATGGATAACATCCACTGTATTTCAAAATTTGGGTGGGTGTTTTAGCATCACACTGGAATTCGAGAGGAGGGCAATTCCTCAGGGAAATCTCTTTGAACAAATGGAATGGGGGCCCTGACCTTTGTCTTGTAGTCTTAATGTCCTTGGCTATGGAGGAAAAATTAATTCATGAATGAGGCAGCTGAATAGACTGATGGGGAAGGCCCCAGGGAGGTGGGTGTGGGACATATGAGGAAGTGGTTTTCATAAATTAAAAAGGGAGAGAATATTTCATCACATGGTAGGTAGGTTTTCTAATAAACCCACTGCGTAATTTGTGTCAGCTCCCTTTTTTGGGCACATAGTTGACTCTTCCTCCCCATCTCTGGGGGCTGAAAAAGTATTACAGTGTCCAAAAATCATGTGAACTCTCTTCAGAGTCATCTTTAAAACCTAGCAAAAAACAAGAAACCATGAGTGGTTCTCTTGCTGACTTGAAAAGATGGTGAAACCCAAGAAGTTTCCCAAATGCTTCACTTGTCTTCAGTTGTGCGCTGATATTAGGAGTCTAGGACACAGCACTGTGAAGGCTTCCTTCTTTATCCGTGGAGGAAGGTTTTTAAAAGGATGTCAGAGGGCCCTGCAGAGTGCCTGCTAGCATACTGTGTTAGTCAGCTTTCTGCTAGTGTGGCAAAATGTCTAGTAAAGTCAACTTAGAAAGTTGAAAGATGGCCTATGGCTTCAGAGGTTCATTCCATGGTCACTGGACTCTGTTGCCTTTGGTACTGTGATGAGGACTGAAATACATCACAGTGGGATCATGTGACTAGGAAATTTGCTCATCACGTGGTGGCCCAAAAGTAAGAGAGACAGGAAGCCAGAGTTCTAATATCCCCTTCCAGGCTATGATCCCAATGACATTACTTCCTCCCACTAGGCTCCACCCCCTATAGGTTCCACCATCTCCCAATAGAACCATTCTGGAGACCAAGCCTTTAACACATGGCTTTTGAAGGACATTTAGATCCAAACTATAATATACACGTGCACTTTCCACATGTAAAAACCCACACTAGAGCTGGATTTCTAAAATCTACCTATGTAGTCCAGGTTTTTTATATTTCAAACTTTCTACTTAATTGTTGTGTCATACATTCCTGTTTCATATGGCAACTAATTAAAAAGTAAGGATGCTCTCTATCAGTTTATTTCTGATGTGGTTAAGTATTTGGCTGGTGGTTGCTATAGTGGTAGTGAGGTAATGCAATCTGCATTGCCCATTCACATCCTCTGCTCCTTCCACCTTGAGGCTTTGGAAGCTCCTCCACGCCCTTTTCCTGATAACTAAAAAGTCACTGTGCAATAGCGTCCTCTTTAGGGCCCTTTCCCTGACCATCTTACCTAAACTTGACTCAACTCATCCTAGTCACTCGCTGTCCCATTGCTGTGCTTTATTTTCTTTCTCATGTTGGCCAGTATGTGACCTTATTTTATGTATTCACTTACATGTTTATTGCTGGTCTTTTCACCAGAATTTAAGTTCCATAAGGACAGGGTATTTGTTTGTTTTACCTGGTGCCGTACTTACAGTGTCTGGGGTACACCGAGTTGCTGTTCAATAAATATTGGTGCAAAAAAGGAATGAGAAAAGAAAAAATAAATAAAAGGTGAGGAGAGGTTGAAAAAGAAAGATGAGGATCTATTTTCAGTGACACTATATAATGGACACTCTAATATATTATACTGTTTTAAAAGGTTCTATTAAGCCTAATAACCTGATTGATTTCCTTCTGGATTACTAAGCTAGCTGAATTAATTCCACCTCTGCTTTTATTTGCACCATCAAATTGAACCAACCCAGGTTCAGGAGTGCTTCATTTTCTCTAGGAACATTAATTCACTTTATTGATAAGTGTTGATTTATTTATTTTATAGTTTTACTAGATTTTATGTATTTTAGTAAACCCTTTAATCCACTCCAGCTCTGTTTGTATTGGCACCCACGGTCAATATGTGCATGCAAATTTAGAAGCTGTTAAGGAGCGCTGAGTGGTTTTGCTAACATGTGGGCTGGTGGGAGTTAGGTAAGGAAAGAAGAGTAGGCAAGGTGGCTAAAGGCAAAGTGACTCTTTCCCTGTGATCTCAGGGTTTTGGAGAGTGTACTGTGCTTTGGGAAGTTTGTATACAAATGGAGGAAGAAGCTAAAATATGTGTCTATTTTGATGTTGTGTGACAATGAGTCACCTCGAGGGAAACCTGCCTAAAGAAACAGTACTATCGTATAGATCAAGTCCCCCCAAAACCACATGTGTTCACAGGAAAGGCCTGATGAGAAGAGGTGAGTCACCAGGGGTATCACCTAGAAGCCCAGAAGGGTGTGTTCCTCCCTAGCTCCTCTCTTCTCTCTTCTTCCTGTCACAGGGTGAGAGCTTTCCTCCTCCATTCCCACCCACCATGCTGTTTCTCACTTGGAACCAACCAACCATGGACTAAACTGAACCCACTAGAAACCGTGAGTCAAATAAACTTCTCCTCCTTTGAACTGTGCGTGTCACTGATATTTTCCCAGTGATAGAAAACTGACTAATACAAAGAGACAATTAGACAGTGAACCCTAGGAATGTTTAAAAATCTATAGCTACATTGGAAACTCCATGAGGCATGGGATGAGAGACCCAGGCATCTGATTGAGGTCTTCAGTGTCATGTGAGTTAAATAGGTGGATGGAGGTTAACATAAAGACCAAAGCAGATTAAAATCTATGCTATCACTGTTCGAGTGACACTTCACAGTAATATTAATGTTCCCCCTCATTCATTTCTCTCTCCCATTCACACAACCTTGAGATCAGGCAGAGTGGGTGTTGCCAGAGCTCTGTTAGGCACAGCATGGCAGATGGATAGATTTTGGTCTTGGCTGATTGGATGGAACTTAGAAGGGGACTTTTGTATGGTCTGACTTCCTGTCTGCTCTTCTGAGCTCCACTTGTGAAAATCAGGTGAGTTCTACGGTATGGAAGGGCAAGGGACACCTAGGTACTAGCTGCTGGTTCTGGCTGGTCCCAGCTCGTCTGTTTGGACCCCAAGCAGCCATCTCCCACGTGAACCATTACTTCCTGACAATTTTGTTTTTGGTCATCAGATCCCTTAACTCTCTTTTTTTTTTAAAGAATCCTTTTGAAATTTATTTTTCTTCAATAGAGAGAACATTTCCAGACCCAAATTTGAATGATGATCTTCATCTTCATCTTTTTCCCATTGGGAAACTCTCCTGATCCCAGAGCTGTCTTCCCAATTTTCATTGCTCTTGGACTGTTTATCTGTAGATGAAAGAGGACCTCAGACCTGGAACCATTTTTAGAGCATGACTTTCATTGGTCTTTGTGAATAATTCTAGTGATTTGGAAGCCCTGGTATAACCAGGGACCCACACCATGTGTCCATGGGGAAAGCAGGAAAAGAAGGGGACGAAGCTGTGAGTTACTGGATGTCCAACATACTCCAAGCTGGCTACAACCAATGTAAAAACAAGCAAACTGAAGTGAAGACCACAGAAAAGTACATGTTTATAAGTTTGGTAGAAGGACTGGAGGATCAGGGAGCAAGGGAACCCCCTTTGCCCATGTTGGTAGCTAAGGCTTCAGGAGGTTGCTGCTGCTGCCTTACTTTCTGTTATTGGACGCTGGGACCAGAAACATGGCCTCTGCAGATACATCTGTATGACTTGGCTCTTCTGTAAGGACATCTGCATGAAGCAGCCACCTTCCTCAATCTCTACCACTTAGGCAAGATCATCCAGGAGCAGGCCAGATCTAGCTCTCCCATCACAAGCCTGATCACTAAGAAGACTGGGAAATGGAGACCTCAGCCTGCTTTGTTTTGCAGAATGAGGAAGAAGGAGGGTTAAACACTGCACCTGTCACCTGCTGTGATTTCTGTGTGTCATCTGTCCTCTACTGCTCCACCCGCATCGGTCACTTCTGGGTTTGTTGTCAGATTGCTGTCCCTTTGCTACAATTTCCTACAAAGTGACATTAGCAAGGTATTTTTTTCTCTAAAAGAATAGAATACTCTCTGACAGACAGAAAACTCAGACATTTGGAAAGATGGGATAACCCTACCTTGTTCCCAGGTAGCAGAGCACAGATTTGAAATGTGGCCATCCATACATATTGTCATATGGGGTGCTGTTCTAAAATTCCTTTAAAAATCCATGTTTGCACCTTAGAATGACTTTAGAGACACAGAGCTCCAAGGAAGCCCGCTCCAGAAGGAGAGTCTGAAGGCGGAATTTCCAATTCAGTTAAGGAAGACATGTGGGATATGTTACAGTGCGTGGCTGCCCTGGCCTCTCTGGGAAAAAAAAGCTGATTCTGCAACTGAGTGTGGCCTGAAAGCGCTGGCCCATGTGGAAGACAAGCCCATTCCTAACCACTTTTCCCCTCACACAGCTTTGTGCTCCAGAGGCCCTAAGTACAGCATGTTAATTCAAACTTTTCAAAACCATGAAACCACGGAATATCTCAATATCCGTGTGTGGACTCCCATTTGCCTACTCTGTGTTAGCAGAGAAACATTTGGTTTTAAACAAGACTTTATTTAAGGGGAAAAAGTGTATAGGATTACATTTGAAAATGTAATTACAGAAAAGATAAACCATATGTCGTAGCCTTTGTTCTACCTCCACGTCACGGAGGCCTGCTTGCTAGAGTTCATTTGGAGGTGTATGGAAGTTCTAATTCTGTGGCCAAGGCAGAGAAGCAGAGTACAGCGCACTCCCCAGCCACGCGTGTGCACATTTCCAGGTAGTTACTGCCAAAGTATCTTAGAGTCCACTGGAGTAAAAATGTGCAAAAAATGTTTGGCTCAGAAATGTTGAGCTGAGGGTCCACAGCCTCTTCCCCAGGAGACTGGCAAAGTAGGCTGTCGCGGGATACAGAGGCCGGGGCCAGGGTAGGGATGCATAGAGAGGAAGTACCATGCTTTGAAGCTTTTTGAGTTGAGGTTGAGTAGGTGATGTTCCGGGTACAACACTACCAGGAAAAAATGTGAATAGCCAAATTGGCCGCTCACAAGTGCTGTGATATTCGTGGTACATCAGTCAAAATCTTGTGCAAATACTGCTTCTGACTTTCAGTAAGCGGGATTTATAACCCCCTCCTGAAGAGGGAGAAGAAATGCTAACCACAATAGTTTCTGCCTCTAGCAAATTTACCTGTTGATTTGGATATGCACAACTCCTAGACTCTTCTTAGTAGAAAAAAGGTAATAACTCAAAATATTTACAGTTTTTTCTTTCTGTGATATTGGGCATGAAACCTGGGGCTTCACATGTGCTAGGCAAGTGCTCCACCACCAAACTACATCCCAACTCCTTCTCAAAACTTTGACACAGGGTCTGACTAAATCGTCCAGGCTGGCTTCTAGTTTGAGATCCTTCCATTACCACCTCCCCAAAAATTGGGGTTACAGATATGCACCACCAGCCTGGCAAGTGTAGAGATTCTTAAACCTTTATAAGCAAACAAGCACAGTGCACTCCTTTCTGTAAACTATGTTGATCCTCAGAAAAGGATCACCCAAAGAATGGCATTCTGGCATGCTGAGTACTCTGAAATAAAGTAGAAGGGAAAGACTCAGAAACAAAGTCTCTCTGATCTTCTGTATCCTTGTCTCTCACCTTTCTGACTTCTCCAAAATGATCCACAGAAGCCAGAATTCCTCTTCCCCAAGGTGAGTCATAGAAGCTCAAACCCTGAAAGTAAAACCTTAAAGCTAGGAAGGGTACTCTCTCCCTTCTGCTTTCTCATTTGCGTGTGTACCTGGGAGGAGGAAATGCTACACAGAGGCCAAGATGAAGCTGAACGGACAGAGGTTGGTGGGCATCCTCTTATCTGTCATTATTAAGCCATATTTTTTACCCAGTCATATTTCTACATGGGTGTCCATTCTTCTTTGAACTGAAGTATAAAAATAGACAGTTTTCCTTGGATCTTTTCATCTCTCACATCATGTTATAGGGAAAATGACTCCCAACCTGTTATATGTCAGATGTGCCAAGTTTGTGGTCTCATAACATCAAGGAAAGAAGCTGTGAACCGAAGGAGAAAGTTAGGAGAGTTTCACTGGAAATGAGAAGGAGAATAGCTCGTGGATTTCCAGGAGGGGTTATGAGTGGGTGGTCACTGAGGCTCCTTGTTGAAGAGTATTTTATACAGCAGAGTTACAATGTGGGTCCAAGGTGGGTCAAATTATAATCAACCTATGGGATTACAAGTATAGTCACTGAGCTAATTTTAATCCAGTGGGAAATGAGTCACATAGCAGGGGTGTACAGAAAGAACAAAGGCATTTCTGGAAAGGGAATGGATCCAGAGGATCTGGGCACCCACCTATGTATCTAATGCCTGGCTGGGCTCACTGTACCAGGTGGTGCTAATAACAGTATAACTTCAGGCTGCTGTTTATCTCTAAGGAGGGCTGTGGCCTGGCTATTGCGACTCCATCTTGAGGCCTGGTCCTCTTCAGATTTGCCTCCAGCCACAATCATGATGTCTCATTCTCCTTGCTGACTTCTTTGAGGTTGCAATGCCCCTCTGACTGCATATTGATTTCTAGCTAACTTATCTGTCTATAATAATGTAAAACTTTGAGGAGATAAATCTGTCATGCTTTTCTTTTGTTAATTTGTCATTTGTTATAGAGGTGTTGGTCCTGACCATCATGTGTGGTGAGAAGATATACTGTGTCTTTCTGCCCTTACAGCTCAAAGTGGTCCCAGCTCTTTCTTCCTTTAATTCCACTGAGTAATGCCCTGCAAGAAAGGTTAGTCTCAGAAAAAAGAAATAGCATTCTAGAGGGAAGCTTTAGTGGCCACCACGAATCTGCCTAAAGCAATGGTTGGATTGTATGACTATTGTACTGCTGAAACACTTGTAAACAGGCCAAAAAATTAGTAGGATTTTCAGTGGAAAAATATACCTTGTTTAGGAGATATTTGATTTGATATTTGATTTGATGGGGACTTTTGTCTTTTATTGTCTTTCAGCTGTTTTGCAGTTCTGTAGATTTAAGTTAACTTGTAGAAGACTCTTAATATGAATGATATTTGTCTGTATACATACAAAACAATTCTCTTTAGTGGAGCTCCTCTTCACTTACCCTGCAGTGGAAGAAATCAGTGGTGTACCTAATAAAGAAATTCATTTCAGCATTACCAGTAGGATTATCCATTTGAAAGGTGTCCTTTGAACAAATTGTAACTTTTTTTCTCATTTCTTCATTATTTAAGAAGTTAAATAAAATCTTTGATACATGTTCATTTTATATCATAGAGAATCATGATTTTACCTATTTTAAAAATACAGCTCACCTGGTGTCTTGGTTACTTTTCTGTCATTGCTGAGACAAAATACCTGACACCCAAAATTAAGGAAGGAAAGGTTTATTTTGCTCACCGTTTGTGGAGGTTTCAGTCCATACTTGGATGGCTCCAAGACAGAGTGGCACATGACAAAGGGTAAGAGTTCATGGCAGCGGAGAACAGCAAAGGCAACAAGAGCAAAATGGAGGAGTGGTGGGAACACAAGCCTCTTTCCCTTACATATGCAAATTATCTGCCCCAGGGCAGGTGTAGCACTCACACCCAATCAATCAAAACTCTAAAAGCTGGCACCATGACTGCATGAGGATTTGGGGGGACACACAGACATAAACCATAACACCTGGCTAAATTTTTCTATAGTATTCATCAAATAAAGATTGAATAAAAAATACTTCATCTAATTTCCAGTCTATATATCTTAAATGCACCTTTACTATAATATTACATGCCACCCATCTTGAATATATTTAAATGTCACTAATAAGGGCCTAATTGTAACATTCATTATTCTAAATACTGATTTTGAGATTCTGTTAGGTATTATTCTGATTATCAAAGCCTTGGGGGGTTGATCGAGGGAGAGGTATGACGGCCAAACTATGCCTCAGGCAGCACAGGATAAATGGGAAAGTCAGGAATTTCTTGTCTATCTCATTTAAAGCCTGCAAAGAAAGCAACTGCCAACCTAGACTACTATATTCAGTGAAGTTGTCCTTTAGAATCTAAAAGGAAATGAAAACCTTTCAAAATAAGCATAAAGCAGAGAAATTTATAAATGTTAAACCAGTATAGCAGAAAATACTTAAAAGAACCCTAACATACAGAAAAGGAAGAGCAGATAAGCAAATGAGAATTAGGAAGGAATTAAACATCAGAAACACATCAAAGTGACAAGAATTAGCACATATTTTTTAGAAACAACCCTGAATGTAAATAGTCTTAATTAATTCTCTAATTAAAAGACTCCAGTTGGTGGATTGGAAGGTTAGACAAGATCCAACTGTTTGCCGCCTATGAGAAACACACCTCACTGGAAAAGACTGAAAATTAAAGGATAGAAAATGGTATTTCATGTCAATGGAATCTGAAGTGAAAAGCGAAAGTATTTTGCTTTTTTAGGGTTTCTTTAAGTCCAGAAGCTATGTTTCCAAAGTTGTGTTGGAATTTGGATGTTCATCACAGCACAGGAAATACTTTTTTAAAACTTGTGATCTTTCTTGAAATAGTTTCTTGCATCTCATCAGATCTTATAGTGGAATGATAATAGGAATCAATAGTAGGAGAAATGACAGCAACCGTACAAACACGTGGAGATTGAGCAATTCACTTTTAAATGATCTGGAGGTCACTGAAGAAATTAGGAGGGACTTACACAATTCCAAGAATGAAATGGAAATACCATAATGGAATCTGTGGGATACAGCAAATATAGTTTTAAAAGGGAAGCTTACATCCCTGAGTTTCTGCATTAAAAAGTAAGAGAGATCTTGAGTAAATAAACTAATAGTGCATCTCGAGATCTTTGAAAACAAGAACAAGCCAAACTCCAGAACTTTAAAATGAATAATAAAGATCAGAGTTGAAACTAATGGAATAGAGATCAAAAGAACAATACAAAGGATCAATGAAACAAAGAATTGGTTCTTTTAAAACATAAATGAGATTGATAAAGCGTTAGCTAACCTAACAGAAAGAGAAAGAAGATTCAACTTAATAAAATTAGAGGTTAAAAAGGGGCACAGTATTACAGCAGACACCACTGAAATCCAGATGACCATTAGGGACTATTTTGAAAATATTATTCCAATAAATTGGAGAAACTGATCAAAACAGGTAAATTTCTATATACATAAAACTAACCAAAATCAAAACAAGCAGATATAAAAAATACAAACAGACAAATAATAAGCAATGAGATTAAAGAAGCTATTGAACATCTCCTATGAAAGAAAAGCCAAAGACCCATTGAACTTACTTTTTATCATCTATTTAAAGAAGAACTAACACCAGTGCCCCCTTCAAATTATTCCCCAAAATAGAAATAGAAGGAATTCTTCCAAATTTTTTCTATGAAGACATCACCCTGACACTAAAACTGGGTAATGACACAACATAAAACTGCATATTGGTATCTTTGATGAACATCATCTTAGTTACTTTTTTCTCAATGCTGAGACAAAATACTCAATACTGAAAATTAAGGGAGGAAGGTTTATGTAGCTCACAGTTTGTGGAGGTTTCAGTCTGTAATCAGCTGGCTCCAAGGCAGGGTGGCCCAGTGAGGGGCAGCAGTGCAAGGCAGCAGAAGACAGCAGAAGCAGCAAGAGCAAAAGATGGGGGTGGGGGATGGAGAGGAGACTTCTTTTCCTCCCTTATACTGTGTGCAGGCCACTCGCCCACACCAACTCCCTGCCCTCCTCTTGCACAGGCTCAGGATGTGTACAAAGTGAGGGCCCTGGACCCCTGCTGAGTCACTTAGTTGAACTCCTCAAACTGACAGAATGTATCAACCATAACAACACATAGATGAAAAAATTCCCAACATATTTGCAAACTGAATTCAGTGATACCTCAAGAATACCATATGGCATGATCAAATTGCTTCATTTCAGAAATGCAAGTATGGCCTAACATATGCAAATCAATAATCACAGTACATTGGGTGAATTACATCAAGAATATAAAAATCACATGATCATCTCAATAGATACAGAAAAAGATTTCATCAAAATTAAACATTATTCTTATAATGCTCTTGAAGAAACTACATGTAGAACAGTCATACCTCAATACACTGAAGGGTATATCTGACAAGCCCAATAGCAGCATCACATTGAACAGAAAATAACTGAAAGTGTTTTTTTTTCTAATGTCCAGAATGAGACAAGATGTCTACTGTCATTCCTATTCAATATAATACCTGAAATTTTAGCCAATACAATTAAGCAAGAGAAAGAAATAAAAAGGATACAAATAGGAAAGGAAGAAGTTAACTTATCTTTATTTGCAGATGATATGATTCTATACTGTACTTAGAAAAGCTAAAACCTCCATCACAAGACTTTTAGATCTGACAAAAAAATTCAGCAAAGTGGAAGGATACAAAATCAACACACAGATATCAATGGCTTTTCTATACATTTTTAATAAACTTGCTGAGAAAGAAATCAGGAAAGAAACCTCATTCACAACAGCTTTGAAAATGTACCTAGTAGTACTGAGGCACGTACCTAGTAGAAAAGGAGAAAACTATCTACAATTAAAATTATAGAATATTAAAGAAAGAAATCGAAGAAGATGATAGGAGGTGGAAGGACCTCTCACATTCATGGATTAGAAGAATTAATATTGCTAAAGTAGTCATATTAGCAACAGCAACTTATGGAGCCAGTGTAATACCTATCAATATCAATGACATTCTTCACAGAACTAGAAAAAAAAATCCCCAAACAAATATGGAAACACAAAAGTCCATGAATAGTCAAGGCAAGTCTAAGCAAAAAGAGAAAGGTTGAAGGCATCATAGTACACAATTTCAAATTATAGTGCAAAGCCATAGTAAAAAAAAAACCAAACACCATGGTACTGGCACAAAAATAGACACATAGATTGCTAGAACAGAATAAAAGCACAGAAGAAAAGTGAGGCAACCATAGCCATCTAATTCTGGACAATGGAGCTAACAATATACACTGGAGAAGACAGTTGGTTATCCAGTCGTGGAACATACAAACTAGATCCCCACCTCTCACCCTTTGATTAAATCACCTCAAAATTGATTAAAGACCTAAATGTGAGATGTGAAACTTTGAAACTACTGGAAGAGAATCTATGGAAACATTAAAGGTATAGGCACAGGCAACAACTTCATGAACAGGACTCTCATATACCAGGAAGTACCCAAAATCGACATATGGGGTTACATCAAATTAAACAGCTTCTACACAGCAAAGGATGAAGTGAAGAGATAGCCTATAGAATGGAAGAAAACCTTTGCCAGATACTCCCTCAGTAGGAATTCAATGTCACGACTATATAAAGAGCTCAAAAAAGTTACGATCAAAAGGTCAAATAATCCTATCAATAAATGGGGAAAGAAAGTGAAGAGATGCTTCTTAAAAGAACAATTACAAATGGCCAACAATTAAATTAAAAAATGTACAATATCTTTAGCCATCGAGGAAATGCAAATCAAAACTAAATTGAAATTCCATTCCACTCCCCTCAGAATAGATACCAAGAATATAAAATGACAGATGCTGCAAGTTTTACAGCTACATTTCGTATTTTATTTGCATTATACTTCTAATTGTTTCAAGCTAGATCATAAACTTGTGGTGAGGAGTCAGGTCTTATATATTGTCCTATCCTTAGCGGCTTGTACTGTGCGTGTCCATGCATAGCCTTCCAACAAACCCTCGTGGAAGATTGAAGGAGTGAAATGAAACTGAGGGCTTCTCTAACCCAACAACTTTATTTTATGTAATAGAAAATAGAAGCCCAATTTATTTTTTTTTAAGACAATGTGCCAGGTAGGAGAATCTTCCACAAAACACTTGAAAATAGCATATAAAATATCACCAGTATTATCTACAGTGCATAGTATCTTGCAATTACCAGGGATGACATTGAATTGGAAAATAAACTCTTAAGCTGAAGAGACACCATGGCTGTACCACTTGGGTTAGGTGGACATTTCTTGATCTAAATCTGGTTTTAAAATTTTAGATTAAGTGGACATAGAATCCAAGGCAAAAGCTTGGGCCTCGGCAAGGGGGAGAGTTGGGCTGTTGGAAGGGAGTTTTGCTCTTGTGAAAGTAGGAACGAAGAGGAAATCCTCAAAAGGAGGTGTAGAAAAACAATGATCTCTGAGTATCTAGAGCACAGATCTGCTTTTACTTAGGACTAAGGCCAATTTCATACTACCTGCTTGCTCTGCGATCTCCAGCCTTGGGTATTAATATGATGGTCAATTAGCTTCTGCAGCAACTGGCAGAGGTGATGTAAATTCCCACCCCAGGGGAAGATTTCCACCCTGCCATAGAGGCTTGTCAGAGATACCCAGGGTGGGTAAACACTAACACTAACCCAGTTTCATCCAACACACAAAGAAACAAATGTTGGATAAAGGACACACATGAATATGCTTCACATGCTTGAAGAAAAATGACCTCCATTTTGGCTAACTGAGATTCAGCAAATTTTTGGCAGAAACTTGAACTTTATTACATTTACGGATGGCTATATAATTTACTGGCTGTATAATTTCCAGCACAAAATGAAAATGTGGAACTCCTTGTTTAAAAAGAGATGCTACAGTTGCCTAGCTAGCTTAGTTGGTAGAACAAGAGACCCTTAAAAAGAGATGCTAGAAGTATTTAAATAAAAATGTTTTTGAAAACATTTCTTAACTTATAAGATGTAACAGGGACATCACTGAGGCTTGAGTGATAATAAACCTACACATTGTAAAAATATATTACTATTTTTACATAAATAGTATTTTGCTAGTGTATCTTGACTACTAACACATTTTTCTGACTCTGTTTTGTAAATTCATTCTTTAGGTCTTGAAAATTTATACTTTTGGCAACTGTAATTTCTATTGACATAACTGAAAGCAACATCAATAATCCTCAGAAATGTAAGATTGTAAATAATTCTTTTTTGTTGTTGCTTTGGTCTTCTTGAGACAGGGTCTTGCTATGCAGTTCAGGCTAGCCTTGAGCTCACTTTGTAGCCCAGGTTCATCTCGAACTTGAACGGATCCTCCTGCCTCAGCCAATAATTCTTGACAGCATTCAACTTTAATAGGGATTTTTCTACTGATGCAATTTTGTCACAGGGCTGAATATGAGCATTTTATAGGCTGTGAGAACACTGAGATAAATTTCTGACACCTTGTTGCAAAATATACACTTTAGTACCTCTACTGTTAACACTCGTTGTACCCTCTGAAGGTTGCACAAAACACTGAAGGTGGCTCCTCATGATTTGTGTGAAATTCAGAACATCTGCTTATGCATTCTGTTACAGTATGCAAATAATTTTAAAATTTCCTTTCCTGTGAGTAGTTGGTTCATCCAAGCTTCCTATGAGAATAATCTTTTCTGTCAAATGTGAAGGACTTGGAGCTTAATTTCTACTTTGAAGTCTGATTTTTTTAGTATATGTGCTGCCGAAGCAAGCACATCTACTTTGAATTCTGGATATTTGTTTTGCATTATTGCAGTTTTTCAAAACAGAGAGTATAAACTCTGAAGAGTTTAATAACTCCCTGAAATGCTTTATTAAAAAGCTTTATTGAGAAAGCTTTTAGTTTGGTACCATGAATAACCTTCTTTCCTGAAGCTTGAACAAAGAAAATTATTGGCGAATCCATCCCAACATGCAGCCGGGAGAGGATGTTCTGGTCCAGATGCTGCAGGCTCAGCCTTGGGCACCAGTGAGCAAGCTGTGACTTTGGTGGCACTCCACGCAGGGTCCCTGGTCTCCTGAGCCATGGCTGCTGCGCTTTGATGCGCATCACTCACCACTGCAGAGGACCGCGCCTGTGCAGAGGACCGCGCCTGTGCACGCAGGTCCAAGTGCATCAGCTCTGCTCTGCGCAGGCTCCATGGTCCCATCAGATTCCACTTATGCAGCTCAGGATCAAGGTCATATTATTAAGAATCGCAAAGCGGTGACAGCAACGCATTGAGCCTGGTGTGTGTCCCTTCCTTCTGTGAGCCAGTCTTTCTGCAGGTGCACTCGGGACACTCCTGTAATTATACAGTTTCGCTTTATTCTCCCAAACATCGTAGAGAGTAGTTAGATCAAATGAATTCTCTTAGTAAGTGTTAAAAACTCACTGTATGAGTATGATAAAAGTATAAAGTACATGTTTAAACTAAACCTACAAAAATTATTTCAGTAAAAGACACATTGGCATTCATCCCCCTCAGAATCCTCCCCCTTACTTTGAACACACTTATCCCATCCTTCTTGTTACTTCCTGAAGCAGATCTGAAAGTCTGCTTTTGTGTCTTTACAAAGTGTGATAAAAAACAAAACAAAACATGGTGAATGGTACTGCCAAGTGTCATGCAAGAGACATGCAGGCTTGTAAAAACGTGAAAGTGGGTCTTCATCCAGTTTTTTCACAGGATGCGGCATCATGCAACTTCTGGCTCCTTCCCATAGTCAGAATGACCACGAAATGTGAACACTTTGAACCAGTTCAGGATGTTGGGCAGCCTGGACAGCACAGCTGAAAACACTCAAGAAGAGGACTCCAGAGCTGCTTCAGAAGGTGGCGAGAACGGTGGGAGCAGTGTGTGTGCAGCAGGGCAGAGGGTTTTGAGGGCAGTCACAGCAACGTCTTTTACTGCAAGAAATTTTACAAAGACTTAAACATTTATTGTATTTCTAAATCTCCTTCCCTATAGCATAATAAACTTACTGGCCTGAGTTCAAGTAGTAGAAAAGGTAATTTTAACATCTTAGATCATCTAACCTTAAGCTTGATTGTTTATGATATTTTTTATTGTCCTGTGAAAAGGTCCAGACTTTACTTCTTCAAAATTTTTGGTGTTTATCAAAGTTGCTTTAAGCTTAATGCTGGTTTTCTAGGGAGAGCTGGGAAAACTTAGACATACTGAGGACTCAAGCCAAGTTGGAGGCATACTTTATATACAATTCTTCTGATAAAATGAAGGTAATTCTTTATTTTCCATGATCAACTGTTGCATACAGAAAAATCAGTCATCTTAGGAAAACCTTCCTATAATAAGTGAGTGACTGACATATCTGTGTAGTTGTAGGTGTGTATAAAGTACCTTGGAAATATGTGATCTTTTGCTCTCTGGTACTGGATAATGCCTTTTGACAGCCGACCCTCATATTGGATCACTCCAATTTTGGTTATTTTCTCTGCTACTTGAAATTATTTGAAGACAGGGTTGGGACAAGGAGAAAATTTGCAGGAGAAATTTTGGATTTTACTTTTTTATGTCAATATGAAAGAAAGGTACATTAGAAATGACCTTCAAGAAGCCGGATAGTTGAAATGATAGTCTAACAACACTTGGACACTTTGGACGTAGCTAAGTAAAGCCAGTTGGATAGAGGGTAAACTAAATTCATTCTTTCCAGTGTCTCATCTATGAGGAAGGAAAACATAAGGGCTACATCTTCACTTTTAATATGATATGATAAACACAGAAAAGGAAAAGCATTCATTTTGTTTAATATTCCATGAAGGTATTTGAACAGGGTAATATTTTATTGACTAAGAATATAACAAATGTTGATGTCATTTCTTAGTAATGGAATATGTCAAGAAATGATCATTGCTAGGGAAAGAGAAGTTTAAAAAGCGTGTTTTTGCTAATAAATCATAGGATGTAACATAATATGGTGTGACTATGTTAAACAAATAATCATATCTACTAATGGAATCTGAGCCCAAAAGCAAACATACACTCTTTGGCTTTGCTCTGGACCTGACCTACTTGCACAATAGGCATGCGCGCACACACACACACACACACACACACACACACACCCCAGAGGAACTAACTAGAGGACACACAGTTACTACGATGTGGCTATGTCTGCCCTGTTGTTCCTCCTCTAAGTCCCCTTGCTATGACATACTGCAGGGATCTGTACACTGAGCCTGCTTAGTCATCCTGAGAATGGAGTAGGGTTTATCAAAATTGATTACACAGCTGAACTGAGTATCAGAATCCTCAGTCTCCTACTCTCCAAATGCCATAGCACCAAGTTTGTATTCAGACTATTCAGGCTTAATATTCCCATGTTGATTTCAAGTTTTTCAACTTGCTTGTTTTCTCTTTGCCCCTGAGGCTTTAAGGAGGTCACCCATCAGCAGCGCTCTCTCTCTCTCTCTCTCTCTCTCTCTCTCTCTGTGGGGAGAGCTTCCAACATGCCAGTTGACTCCTAGAGCCAGATGTCTCCAACCCCTGTGTATGTCCGTTTCTTCCTGTGCAAACACACCTGTGATACCAATATCTCAGGCACTTTTCTCTCACTGCTGAGACAAATTAACCAACACCAAAAGTTAAAGGGGGAAAGATTTATTTAACTCACAGTTTGCAGAGGTTTCAGTCCATAATTGGCTTTGCAGAGTGGTATCAGAGAGGAGGCAGTTCATGGTGCCCACAAAAGCAGCAAGGGACCTCAACAGCACCTTTCTGCCCCCTTTGTCTTATTCAGGCTACTTAGGACAGGTAGCACTCACACCTTTAGTCCTAGTGCCCTTGAGCCTAGCACTGCACCGTGCATTAATCCCAGCATCACACACTCTAGATGCAGCCACCTCTGAAAAAGCTTCACCTATGACTGAACACATGAGGCATTGTCAGTGAGGATCTAGACACAAGCCATAACTAATGAGAGAGTAACAATAACAAAAAATAAGTGGAACAACTATTTAATAATATAATTAATTTAATAGTTAATAAATTTAACAGTAAAGCAAGTAAATTATGACAATGTATTGTAATAATATGTGGTGACATGAATGTGGCCTCTCTCAAAATCATGTTATGGCATGGTCCTCATCCTTCTTGTTGCAGTGTGAGATGTGCAGAGGTGAATAGGGTGGGCATGGTAAGGTAGTACTATGCTGTTATGGAAGGGTCCTTGCACACAAGCACTGCAGTGCAAGGACAGCACATCTGATAACCAGGATGGATAATAGGTAATTAATGGGAAGGTAGCACATACCGAATTGATACTCTGAACAAAGGGGTTCATGTCCTGCTCAGGGCAGAGAGGGACTGCTTGAGAATTCACCATGCTACTCAGAGAAATATGCAAATTGGAAGTCAGAAATTATTTCTGGAATTAAAATAGAGATGTTCAGACTGTGGTTGGATATGGATAACAAACTATGGAACACAAAACTGAGGATGAGAGGGGATCACTGTGGGGCAAGCATGTACGAGGTGCATGCACCCACACATCTTTCTGAAGAGCAGTTGGATGGTGCCTTTCTATCCTGTTGACAAGGTTTTGACAGATGCTGGAGCAGACAGAGAGGTCTCTGCATAGAGACAACTGTTCTTGGTCCAGAGGTGAACTTCTGTGGTGCCAGGTGATCTGGCCATTTCTGTGTCCTCAGAGTCTGTCTCAACCCAAGCGAGCTGTGTGCATGCTTTCATGAGGGCCAGGGGCTGGGAACTATGCTCAGCACACCTGACAGTGCTCTCCAAATGTTATTACTGTTGGCAAGGTCTTATCTTAGATGAGGTGGTAAGTGAGTGCACTGCCATTGAGAAGTACGGTTTTGTAAAATTAGATGGGGTAGAAAGAAACACAATTAATTCCAGACCCTCAGGCAAGAGTGTGAAGTAACTGGAGCCTTTGTTCTCTGGGATTATCAGATGGGCCATCTTTCCTTCTGAGTCACACACAGCAGGCACTCGCTGGCCTGCAGCCCACATGCCAGGTATGTGCTGTGATACTGACACAGCCACCCCAGGGTTAGGGTGGGTGTCTTTGGGGAGTAAGTGAGTCACCCTTCTGGAGGTTTTGTTTTCTCCTGTTAACCCAAAACCCTGTGTCACATTTTACAAATGACCACAGAATGGTTACTGGATCTTTTCTCCAGCTCACATTCCAAATTAATCAACTGAGTCCCCATTGGAAGTCCTGGAACACCTCGTAGATAGGGAAGCATGCTTGATGTGCCACACGGTGTCTCCCACTTTAAGGGAAGGTGCTGGGAAGTCTGCTGAGGGACAGAGACTGAGCAAGTCCTTTATATTTGCACACAGCTCCACACTGTGTAAAAAACGTGGGGAAAAATGGAGATGAAATCATAGAATGTGGAGTTCTGCAAATTAATGCCCACATCTCTGGGGCCTGGCACTACATAAGGCCTGGAAGGGGCCAGTCTGTAAGCCACGTGTGATCTACCTTTCTTTCTCTTCACATTGTTCAATAATAACTGCACATATTCAGAAGTACAATGTGAAATTTCACCACATTGATACCTTATGCGATGGTCAAGTCAGGGCAGTTCCCATGTCAACTATCTCACGCATTCATTGTTCCTTTGTCATGAAACATTCAGAAGTCTCTATTTTGAAAATAACTGACTATCGTTTCCCCATAGTGAAAAAGCCTCAGCTATGACTGCATGAACCTTGGGGGGTGGATCTCAGCACAAGCCATAACATTCCACCCCTAGGCCCCTGAAGACTCAGGCACATACCATTATGCAAAAGGCATTTAGTCCATCTCCAAGAGTTGCTAAAGTCCTAACGGTTTTAGCATTGCAGAAAAGTCCAAATCAAAAGTCTCCTCTGAGATTTAAGGTAAACTCTTAGCTGTGACCCTCTTTACAGATGAAAAGAAAGTTAAACGCTTCCGACAGTCAATGGCACACAAGATAGACATTACCACTCCAAAAGTTACAAACAGGGAGAAACAAAGGAATGGGACCAAAGCAAGTCCAAAATCCAGCATGGCGAACATTAAGTCCTGCAGTTTCTTGTGCATCATCTGAGGCAATCTGTGGCAGGCTGTGAGCTCCGGGGGGCTTGGGTGTCTCTGACTTTACTTCAGAGTCTCTGGTTGTAGCTCTCTGGCTTCTCTCTTGGGCCTGTCCTGCTCCTTCCTTTTGGTTTTCCTCAGACCATCCATGTTCCTGGCTTCTCCAAACTTCCAGGGTCTCCACTGTACCTTTAGCTTCACCCTCACAGCTTCACACACGGCCCCCTTGGGGCAGACTGCCTGGCCTCCCAGGCCTTTTTCTGAAATCTGGGTGGAAGCCTTCCTCACCCCACAACTCTTGCATTCCTGGATGTACCTAAAACCAGTGCCATGTGGATGATGCTGAGGTCCACCGTCAGCTGGAGCAGTAGTCAGGCTTCCTTCCCTCCTGGTTGTAGGGGTTGAGTGCCTGGATTGCTGAGTGATAGTGAGGGGAAACAAGTTCTGGAGTTCTGTTGCCCCTCCACCAGCCTTTCCAGTCCCTCTTCCCTGATCCCTCGTGGTAACCACTATTCTACTCTCTGCTTCTTTGGGACCTTGACTCCTCTCATCTTCTGGAAAGATGAGCTCCCAGGCCTTCCAACAAGGAGTCTCTGCGTTCTGAGTTCAGAAGTCTGCACTCACCTATGGAGATGTCACAGACCAGGTTGTTTTTTATTGCTAGCTAAACCAACTTAAGAGAAGAAAGTAACCAAGCTAAGAGTTAGAGTGGATAGGTCTGTGTTAAAGGACTCTTTTAAAGAACTTTTTAGAAAATATCCATAGAGACATTGTTAAGAAGGAGAAAGGAAAGAAAAACAGAGCAATGTCTTAGGAAAGACTTCTATAATCATCACTGAAAAAAATTAACTGTGTCATGGGGCAGAGCCTTCCTGTTGAGAGGAAGATTTACAACTCCACAAACTTTATTCATAATGTACATGGGCTTTGCCAATGTGGTACCTCAACAAATGGGCTCCACATGCATCAGCCAGCTCTTTATTCACTTATGTATCAAATATTTACTGACTATTTGCAATATGTCAGAACGGTGCTAAGCCTGGAAAGACAGCTGTAGGCTCCACCCATGGAAGAGACATGAAAGAAGCAGGGATCAGAGGCAAAGACTTTAGTTTGAATAATGAGGGAAAACCTTTCTGAAAAGGAAACTGAATGAATTTCAAGAAACCATCAGCCACACAAAGACCTGGGAAAGTGACATTCAAGGCAGGGGCATAGCCTACACAAAGGCCCTGGGGTGGAATCAAGTTTGTTGATCTGAAGAACTGAATGAAGGGCAATTCAGTAAAGCAGAGTAAGGAACAGGGAGAGATCCCTGGGAGAAGAGTGAGTGGTAAATCACGGACCACATCATATCAGGATGAGCAGGCCCTGGTTAGAGCTTTGGATTTAAGTTTAATTGCAGTAGGCAGCCCTTGGAGGATTACATGATTTTATGTTTTAAATATTTCATTCTTGGTTCCCTGTGTGCTAGAGGTTATAAGGATAAGAACAGAAGCAGGGAGATGAGCTAAAGGTATTGCAGTGGTGGAGGTACTGGGGGCTTGGACTGCAGTGGTAACGACAGCAAACACTTACAGAATGCTCATGGTACACCAAGTACTGTTCTAAGCATCTTAAATATGGCAACTTGCTGAGTCCTCCTAACAACTCCAGCATGGTTTCCTGTTTACAGATGAGATAACTGAGGCATAAAATCCCGAATGGATTGCCCCTGCAGATAAGTGGCAGAGCTGGAGTTCAAACACTGAGCAACATGCTCTAGAATCTGTCCTCTCAGCATCACTCAGTTATGGGAGAGGCAGTGCTGATGCGCAGATACGGGCAGTGCATTTGTGTCCCGTTACTGCTGTAACAAGCTGCTACCAACTTGATGGCTTATATACTAAGAGTTCATTACCACCGAGCTCCACAGGGCAGGAGTCTGAGGTCAGTTTTGATGGGCAAAAATGAAGGTGTCAGCAGTCCTGTGCTCCTCCTCCAGGTGTTAGGGAAGAGTTTATTGCTTTGCTTTTTCCAGTTTCTGGAGCCCAGCCCTATTCCTTGGTGTATGATGCTACACCACACCACCCTTCTTTCCTCTCCTTCCATTCCCTTGTTATGATCTTCTGTGTCCCGGCTCTAACCTTGATCTTCCTGCCTGCAGCTTATGAGGATCTGTGATTCCACTGATCCTCCCCAAAGAACCCAGGATAATCTCCCAACCTCAAAATCCTTAACTTAGTTCCCAACTGTGAGGTCCTTTTACTACCAACGTAACATATTCACGGGTTCTGAAGATTTGATTTGGAAAAGATTGAGAGGCCATTTTTCAGCCTACAGTGGACAGGTTGAAAATTCATTTTAGGGGTAATGTTAATCAGACTTTGCTGACCAACTGGATATGGGGAAGGAGAGAAGGATTTATAAATCAAAAATGTTTCCTACATTTTTTTTAGCTCGGGCAACTGCTTGGATGATGGAAACATTTATGGTTGCATAAAACACTGGGGAGAATTAACTTTTCAGGAGTAAAATAGTGTTCAGTTTTGTCCTTGATAAGGTTGACAGGTTGAGATCTGAAGTAGCTGGTTCCGTGATCGCCAGTGTGCATAGAAAGTTTGAGTGTAGTGGAAGGAACACAGCCAGAAAAAGTAATTCAGGTATTGGCATTTTGATGTTACTTAAAACCATGCGATGGGTTTAGAGACTCAGGGAAGAGAATGTTGCCAGAGAGGAGAGGCTCAGAGACAGGTTCCTGGAGCACAGGTCCTTCACAAATATCTAGAGGTTAAGTGGAGGAGCAGAAAGCAACCAGTTTCCCTGAAGAAATAGGCCAAAGACAGGGAAATCAGCAACATGTTCTGAAAGATGACAGGAGAAAAGAGTGGGACAGAAACTGTCAACCATAGCCCATTCTCTCCATTTTCAATAAGATCATGGTGGCTGGCTAGTGGTCACCCACTGGAAAACTGTATCTGCCAGCTGGTGCCAATGTATAACCAGGTACGGAGTCCTTGCAGATGGAATATGAGCAGAACATTGGCCATTCCCAAGCCCTGTGTTTGCCACACTGCACATGGACTCTCTCCCACTCTTTCCCCAGAGTCCGCATCATGTGAAGAGCCATGCACTCTGGATGTATGAGAGACAAGTTGGAGAGCAGGGAGCCATAGGCCTAATTTCTGAGCTGCTGTGTAGGAAATAAGTCAATGCTATTCTTACTTAACACTCAATATTAGCAGGACTCTTTGGTGTCTGAGTCACACCATTTTTTGCCTACTATATGTCAGTTAATTTTGACATGGTGTTTGATAAAGTTGAACGTGGTCATAAAACTGCCTCCACAAGTATTACCCTGATGCCAAAACCAGAGACAGAAACAACCAAAAAGGAGAACTACAAGGCAATCTCCCTAATGAACATGGATGCAAAAATCCTCAAGAAGATAGTAGCAAACAGAATGCAGCAAATCATCAAGAAGGTTATAAACCATGACCAAGTGGGATTCATCCCAGGAACGCAGGGGTGTTTCAACATATGCAAATCAATAAATGTAATACACCATATCAACAGAGCCAAAGACAAAATTAACATGATCATCTCAGTAGATGCAGAAAGTACTTTTAACAAAACCCATCTCTCATTCATGATAAAGACCTGACAGAACAGTGGAATAGATGGTCTTTATCTCAATCTGATAAAAGCTATCTATGACAAACCAACAGCCGACATCATGCTAAATGGACAAAAACTGAAAGCTTTCACTCTAAAATCAAGGAACAAGACAAGGGCGTCCACTGTCACCACTCTTACTCAATATAGTTCTAGAAATATTAGCCAGAGCAATTAGATGAGAGAGAAATAAAAGAAATACGGATAGAAAAGGAAGAAGTGAAATTATCATTATTTGCAGATGACATGATACTGTACATAGAAGACCCCCTAAACTCTGCCAAAACACTTCTACATTTAATAACCAAATTCAATAGCATAGCTGGATACAGAGTCAACACTAAAAAATCAATAGCATTCCTGTACACAAACAACAAACTCACTGAGAGAGAAATTAGGGAGACCACACGCTTTACAATAGCATCTAAAGAAATGAAATACTTAGGAATCAGTCTAACAAAGGAAGTAAAGGATCTATATATTGAAAATTACATAAATTGAAAAAAGAGATCAAAGAGGATATCAGAAAATGGAAAGATATCACTTGCTCATGGATAGGAAGAAGCAACATAGTTTTTTTTTTTTTTTTTTTTTTTTCCTCCGGTACCAGGAACCGAACTCATGACCTTGCACTTGCCAGGCAGGCGCTTTGCCGCTGAGCTAAATCCCCAGCCCCTTATTTTTCTTTTGGGTTTTTTTTTTTTTTTTCATACTGGGAATTGAACTCACAACCTCGTGCTTGCCAGGCAGGCACTGTACCACTGAGCTATATTCTCAGGTGGAAGAAGCAACATAGTGAAAATGGTCATACACCCAAAATTGTTATACAGATTGAATGCAATCCCTATCAAAATACCATTAGCATACCTCACAGAGCTAGAGAAAACATTTCTAAAATTCATCTGGAACCAGAAGCGACCTAGAATAGTAAAGACAATTCTGGGCAACAAAGGCAAGGCAGGATGCATCACAATCCCTGACTTGAAATTATACTATGAAGTTACAGTGATAAAATCAGCATGGGACTGGCAAAAAAAACAGACCTGGGGGCCAGTGGAACAGATTAGAAGATGCAGACACAACTCCAAACATACTCAGCCACCTTATCTTTGGCAAAGGGGCCAACCATGTTCACTGGAAGAAAGATAGCCTCCTTAATAAATGGTGCTGGAAAAACTGGCTTTCTACATGTGGAAGGCTAAAACTAGACCCATGTCTATCACCATGCACTAAATTGAAGCAAAAATGGATCAGAGATCTAAATATTAAAACAGAAACACTGAATCTACTGGAAGAGAGGGTAGGTAGAAATCTTGAAGATATAGGTGTAGGTAGAGAGTTCATGAACAAAGCCCAGACTACGTGGGAAATACCTCAAAGGATCAACAACTGGGTTCTCATTAAAAAGCATTTATATAGCAAAAGAAATCATCAATAAAGTGAAAAGACAACACACAGAGTGGGAAAAAATTTTAGCCAATTGTCCCTCAGAGAAAGGACTTCTATCTAGAACTGATAAAGAACTGAAAAAAATCAGACTCCCCAAATTCAAAGACCCAATCCAAAAATGGGCATCTGAGATGAATATACACTTTTCAGATGAAGAAATACAAATGGCAAATAAATATATGAAAAAAAAGTTCAACATCATTGGTTATTCAAGAAATGCTAATTAAAACAACACTGAGATTGCATCTCACCCCAGAAAGAATGGCTACCATCAAGAAATCAACCAATAACAGATGCTGATGGGGCTCTGAGCAAAATGGAACACTTCCCCACTGTTGGTGGGAGTGTAGACTGGTACAACCATTGTAGAAATCAGTGAGGAGATTCCTCACAGAACTAGAATTAGAGGTCTCATTCCACCCAGCTATTTCCCTTCTGGGACATTCCCAGAAGAATTTAAAACATCATACCACCATGATATATGCACACTCATGTCTCTAGCAACACAATTTGTAATAGCCAAATCTTGGAAACAATTCAAATGCCCATCAGTCAAGGAATGGATAAAAAGATATGGTATTTTTATACAATGGAGTACTGCTCAGCCATAAAGAAGGATATATTTGAAACTTTTATAGGTAAATGGATACAACTTGAGACCATACTCATAAGTGAAATAAATCAGACTCACATGTGTAAACATTGTATTGTCTCCCTGGTGTGAGAAACTGAAAGAGTAAATAAAGTCTAAAATGTGCAATAGATATTGTGAAATGGGAAGAAAATTTTCAAAGGGAAAAATGAACTAGGATGGATAAAACAGGAAAGGATAGTAGAAAATATGGAAAAATGCAAGTCAGTTATACTATTAATGTTTCTTAGTTCATTAAAAAGGAAGGTTTGTGCTAGTATTGATTGGAGAAATTTTATGCCCATATCTTGTACCCTGAGCAACTACTTTAAACATAACAACAGGTAATGTATTAACTATTGCTATTCTCCTATTATTTTGTTATAAAATTTTGTTTTACCTTTTTTCCATAAAATAAAAAAAAAAAAATGCCTCCATGCTTTTGAGATTCTATGCGGGGAACAGCAATCTAACTTAGTATGTGAACAGACTGAGGCCTAATGTAGAGGTATATCCTTGAAATAAATACCCGAGTCACAGCCAATCACAGCAGTAAGAGTTAGCCAATCACAAACTTTCTAGTGGTGAGACCAGCTTCAGCCACTCACAGGCTCCCAGATGATAGGAAGGCAAATGCTTCTACACACCATGCCCAAATAAGGCAAATGCTTGGCTATAACTCTATTGCACTTCCTTTTTTCTATCTGTAAATGATGTCTGTTACATAGCTCTTGGAACCTCTTATTGTTGTGAATGCTGCTCAATTTATGAATTATTCTTAAGTAAACTCAGCTAAATTTAATTTGTCTAAAGTTTTTCTTTTAAAATGTGATGCCAGAAGTGGAGTCATCCTAACCAAAGCAGTACCTATGCCCTTGGCTTAGTGATCAGGCAGCCGGCAGCCTAGGGTTGTGGGAAAGCTCACAACCTTTGTGATGCTGTAAGGAAACTTTATGCAGAATGGTCCCCTGTGGCAGAATGTATGATTTTGTCCCCTGAGACTGTAGGTAAAGAGAAGCAACTGGAAAAAGTCAGAAGATCACTGGGTGTTTTCTGCTTCTTGCTGTCTTAGCAAGCCCTTTCAAAAAGACTATGTTCTCTGGAATATAATTTCAAACAGAGCAGGAAGGGACCAGGGAGTGTCCATAAATTTGAAAGTTGTTCAGTTGCTAAGAGAACAGGTTTCCCATCTCCTACCTTATATGTTGCCTTGAAGGCAAAGGATGAGTAAAAACTTAGCAGATTTCAATGTCAGAAAAAAAAAGGACAACAATCCAAAGTTCTTTGTAGGCAGCAGAACCAGTGTTAGCTGAGGAATTCCTCAACTTGGAGAGCTGGAGGTCTTCCAAGTCCCTCCCATTCAGAATGCCACCATTCCTATCGGCCAGCAACTGGTGCATATTCCCTATTCTTTCTTTTCATTTTTGTCGCTTTTTTATTTTAAAATAATTTTAGACTAAGCAATAATACAGCACTCTGATACTATCAGTTTCACCTCATCCTAACATTTTTATAACTGTAGTTCAAGGGTCAAACTTAGAAATTAACATTAGCACAATAGTATTAACTAAGAAAGTTTATTTGGGATTTCACTAATTTTCCTGTTGATGTCTCTCTTCCTCCTGCTTCAGGATATAATCCAGAATGCTACATTGCATTTAATTGTCACATCTCTTTAGTGCTCTCACAATCCATTTCAGTTCCTTCTTCCTTTGACTTTCATGACTTGGGCCATTTTGAAGAGTATTGTTCAGCAATTTTGCATTGTTGTTCTGTATTTTCATTCATCTCATGATTAGACTGAGGTTATATATTTCTGGCAAAAGTGACAGAGAGGCAAAGTGTCCTCTATATATCATATTGGGGGCGTATGAAATAATGTATATCCTGAGTGGTGATATTAATCTTGACTACTGGGTGAAGGTGCTATTATGATGGCTCTTTCCCTGAAAAGCTATGGAATTTTCCTTTGTAGTTAATGCAATCTAAGAGCAATACTTTGAGACTTTGCAAATATCCAGCTTCACTTCAAACTTTCATTTGCTAATGTTAGCATTAGACCTACTGATGATTTCCATTTCTTCTATATTTATTAATTAGAGGTTTTCTATCAGGAAGAGTTGTCCATTCTTCTACATGTATTTATTTATTTATTTATATCTACATAAATTTATTAATATTTATTATATCCTCTGAGATATAATATGATATAATATAATCATTATTTTGTTGCTCAAGTTGTTCCAGCTTGATTACTTGATCTCTCTTTTTGGACGGTTCCTGGGACCATTTTCTTAGTTTGTGACATAATAATTTCTATTCAGTGTACATTATTTTATTTATTCCCACTCAGTCCTGCAGTCACCTACTTCTAAGAGGACCCCAGATTCTCCCACTGGAGAATTATATTTGAAAACAAGACCTGGGTACTGAGTATCCACACTACCACAGGGGTGTGATTGCATCTAGATCCTCTCAATGGACAAAGAATGGAGAGGTATGTATCTGTACATTTATTTCTCTGTTTATTTGCATTTATGTTTTTAAAAAACATGAGTTGAGGCTGGCGATATAGCTCAGTGGCACAGTGAGACACAGCAAGGTCCTGAGGCACAGAGAGGTCCTGAGTTCAATTCCTGGTTCAAAAAAAAAATAAAAAAAACAACCTGTGAGTTGATACTGTAACTTCTGATGCAAATTCAGCACAACAGTATTTACTTTAGCTTTTCCCCTGTTCTTATTTGTAGCTGCTTTCTCTGATAGTGAGAATCCTGCCTTCTATTGTCTCTGCTAGATTTATTTACTTGTTCTACCACAGTATAAGCAAACTAGTTTCAGTATTTCTGACTCACTCCCTTGAAAGAAGCAAATTTACTTACTCTGGGATAATGCTGAATAATTCTTTGGGCCTTTAGTCTTGCAAAATACTGTTTTCTAAAGTTTGTATCTTCCCTTCCTTGCCCACTTTAGTGGACTTATGCTATTTCCCTTCCTTGCCCACTTTAGTGGACTTATGCTATTCCTTTGTAATAGAGTTAGGTTCCTTTTTTAAAGCTTATTTTCCAATTTGTCTGCCCCCCGCAACATCCTGGTTGACTTTTAAGAAGTTTATAGACAGTAAAATTCGTTCTTTGTAGTACGCATCTCTCAAACTTCTGACAAACTTGGTTCCATACTCACCTCATACTCATGATATGAAACAATTTTATCACCTCTAAAACTACCTTTGCTATTTCTTTCTACTCAATCCCTCTGCACATCCCCCACATACAAACCACACCGCCTTGTTTTCTTTCCCTAGAATTCTGCCTTCTTTAGAAGATTTTATTAACACAGTCACACAGATCTGTCTATGTAGTATTTTAGGTTTGGCTCTTCCCCCCACTGTGTAAGTGCACTTTAAGATTCAAGAATGTGGTTTCAGGAATCAGCAATTTGTTCCTTTTTATTGCTGAGCAGTATCTTGTGGCATGGATGTACAAGCGCCGTTTACACACTGGTTGGAAGGCATCAGGATACTTGGAGTTTAGGAAGATAATGAATAAAGCTTCCATGGACATTTGCATAAAGTTTTGTATGAAAATTGATTTTCACTTATTTTGAATCAGATTTTTGGGTTATATGGCAAATGTCTGTTTAACTTTATAAGAAACCACCAAAACAACAAAGTAACAGGCCTGTTGTACATTCCCACTGGCAATGTATGAGACTTCCAATTGATTTCTCTTGCCAGTGTTAATAGTGTCAGGTAACAGAAACTACCCATTCTCTCAGGTGTGTAGTCATGTCTGATTGTGGTTTTAACTCACATTTCCCTAGCAATTAATGATACTTAGTTGCCATCTGTTATGACTTGTGACTAGATGTCCCCTCAAAGCATCATGCGTCAAAGGTGGAGCTTTTCAGAGGTGGCTGGATCTAGAGTGTGTGATGCTGGGATCAAGGATGTGTGATTGCTAAATTAGTCCAGTGGTTTGTTTGGCATATTTCTGGGAGTGCATAATGACAAAGCCCTCCCCGGGTGGGAGTACTCCCGCCCTAAAGGTGGGTAGCCTGAATAGAATATAAGGGACAGAAAGAAGGTCACTATTGTCTCTTGCTGCTTTCTGCCTTCTGCCTGCTATGAACTGCTTCTCCTCTGCCATGCCACCCTGCCTTGGAGCCAGCCAACTGTGAACTGAAACCTCCACAAACTGTGAGCTACAATAAACTATTTTTCCCTGAATATTTAGAGTACAAAAAAAGTAATTAAGTCACCATTTATTTATCTACTTTCATAAAGTGTTTTGTATATGTTTTTGCTCACTTTTACTTGAGTTGTTTTCTTGTTGAGAGATAAAAAAGAGTTCTTTGAGAGTTCTTTATGTGTGAAATAAATCAGACTTGGATGAAATAAACATTGTATTGTCTCGCTAGTGTAAGAAACTGAAAGAGTAAACAAGATCCAAAAGGTACAACAGATATTGTAAAAGGGAAAGGAACTGCTCATAAGGAAAGAACAGCTGGGATGGGGAAGGAGAAAAGAAGAAAGGTAGAAATGTAAATATTTATACTCATAAGATAACTAAGATAATTGTACTACTAATTTCTATTAGTTCATTGAAAGCAACAGTTAGTGCTTATATTGTTTGATCAATTTTACATGCCTATGTCTGGGAACCTGAGCAACTACTTTGAAGATAACAGTGTGCAATATAGCAACCATTGTTAATTTCATATCAACTTGCTTTGAAATTCTGTATGTTTTTATTCTCTCTAAAAAGATGCCATGAATAAAGTTTAAATTAAAAAAGTTAGTGCAGTAAAAGGCAGTTGCCATTAATTCCCCTTAAAATATTTCCCTCTCTTTGAACACACTTATCCCATCATTCTTGCCTCTTTCTGAAGCAATTCTGGAAGTCCTCTTTTCTGAGTGTCTTTATGGGTTGTGATTGAAAATATATATATATTTGATATCTCATGAATCACAAGGACAAATTGTATGTACAATGGCCAATCCTTTGCACAAAGTTTTCAGTTTCCTTTGTCCAGATCCAACAGAGCAGCCCTTATTTATGGCAGATAGATCCTTACAAAATATATTTCTTAAATAATAAGACTTGAAATTCAAAATTACTCTTTGACCCATGGGCTACAGAACAGATGCCGTGTTAGCAGGCAAGAGTTAATCATTAATCTCACTGTACGGCTCCCTCAGAGTTCCTGGATGATTCCCTGAGTTGTCAGCAATGATATTTTGAAAGGAAACTACTGTTTTTTGAGCACTGATTGCAACGATGGTTTTAAAATACTCAGCGGATCGTATTGTAGACCCCTGTGCTGTCATCCAGGCTGCTGTTCTACTTTGGAGCACAGGAAGAGGAGATTGAGGGTAACTATTCAGGGCCCTAGGATTTTGTAGTGGTAAGCCAGGTACATTGGACCATAATAGAAGAATCAGCTTGTTCTTGAAGCTTTGAAATCAGGCTTCCTTCTCTAGCTGTGAAAATCCTAGATACACCTTCTTCCAAAGAAGGCGGTTTCATCTACACTGACATCTACTGAGAAGCATGGCCACCGTCATCACTGACCTCAGATGGACCTTCCTCATAGCTCTACGTCTCTCCATCAGCATCTGCTGCCCTGCCCTGCACCTCGTGTGACGCACATGGCTTCTTTCCTTGAATGTCATCCTGATCCACCTCTGCAGGCTTCCCAACTTCCTTCTGCAGGTTTGTAGCCCTACTCAGCTTTCATGGAACTGATGGGAGATGGAGCCTTAATCTGGATTAGGTTTTGCTTAGGGAAAGGTTGTGGCTGGTTTGATCTTCTATGCAGATCACTGAAGCCTTTTCTGTGTCGATAGCTTTGTGTTCTTATCACCCACAGTCTCCTGTGCGTTCTTCTAGTGCTTCTTCTTTGATCCAGAGCTTGTGAATGGTTTGGGGCAGGCATCTTTGCTGTCGGCTTGCCTCAGCTTCATCACATTTAGCTTTTGATTTAAAGGAAAGCACAGGTGACTCTTCCTTTTACTTGGGTACTTTTTAGGGTTAGGAACTGGCCCAACTTCAATATTCAAGGAATAGGGAGATCTAAAGAGGCAGAGATAAAGGGGGAACAGTCAGACCACTTATTGATTACAATTTACACATTATCTGGGCAATAGTTCATGGGGTCCTGCCAAAATTGCAATGCTAGTTTCAAAGGACATGGATTGCTGATCACTACAACATATACAGTAATCTTGAGAGTGATTGAAATTTTGAGAATGGCTAAAATATGACAGAGAGACAGAACTGTTGGAAAAATGATGCCGATGGACTTGTTTGATGAAGAGTTGCCACAAACATTCAATTTGCAAAAAACGTAGCATCTACAAAGTGCAGTAAAGCCTTGGGCAATAAAACTAGGCATGGCTGCAGTGAGTCATTTTACCGCCACTGAAGTCTAAATATTGAACCAATCTTCTATTCTTACGATAAAAGCTACTCTGTTGTGCCATTTCACTGTTTTATATGTTGCTGGAATTTATTTGCTAATATTTCTGGAGTGTTTTTGTGTCTGTGTCCATGAAAGATACAGGCCTGTAGTTTGCATTTCTTAGAATACCTTCGTTTGGTTTTGATATTAGGGCAGTAATAGTCTCATAAAATGGGGAGTGTTTCTTTCCTTTCTATTTTTCAATAAAGATTGTTTAGAATTGGTATTGTTTCTTTATTAAATTCTGATGAATTAACCGTGGAATGACATGTACTTGGCATTTTCTTTGGGTAAAAATTTTTAACTACAAGTTCAATTTCAATAGTGGAGGCAGGAATAATCAGGCCATTTATTTCTTCTTGAATAAATTTTGGTAGGAATCAATTGACATATTTTATCTAATTGCTGTAAAATTATTGACAGTACTCCTGTATAATTCTGTGAATGTTTGAGGGATCAAGGGAAACATCTCTTTATATTCTTTACCTTAGTAAACTGTAATTGCTTCATTAGCTGCTTGCAACAATTTGTTACATTGTCGTTTAATTTTTTCCCCTCAGGTTAAAGTATTTCAAAGTTTCTTCCAAACCTCCCTTTTGAATGGTGGGTTATTTAGGAGTGTGCTCTTTAATTTCCAAATACATAAGGAGTTTTAAAAATATTTAAATATTTCTGCGATTGTTGTCTAGTTTAATTCCTTTAGGACTTAAGAATGTGCTTTGTATGGTTTTTATTCTTTGCACTTGTGGTCCGCCTTGGCTGAATTTTGTGGTAAGCACGAGGCTTTACACAGCGTCAGATGGAAGACACTTCCAGGGTTGGCATTTCTCAGTGCTTGGTGTGCGGAGATCTGAAGCTAAAGAGGTTCAGGGCTTTGTAGCTCAGGCTGTACTTGGTGCAAGGAGAAACGTTACTAGCTAAAGATGCTTCTCTCTTAGTGTGATTTGTCAGGGTTCCTACTTTGCCTGCAGATTCCAGCTGTGTTTCTCACAAGCAGGGATGCTAACCTTACCCTGGCCTCGAATCTCATACAGGGCAGACATCAGCTCAGACCGAGAGACGGCAGGACGGAGCTGGCTTTATCCACCCCTGACGCGGAGCCCTTGTGCTTCATCCCGACACCTGGAAGCTCTGGGAGACGGTCCCATTGCCAAGGGCCCTGGTCACGGGGCACAACCACCGGAGCCTAAGTGTGCCCTAAGGAAGCACCCGAGACTG
The DNA here is from genome assembly GCF_000276665.1 of Chinchilla lanigera. Lineage (NCBI taxonomy): Eukaryota > Metazoa > Chordata > Mammalia > Rodentia > Chinchillidae > Chinchilla > Chinchilla lanigera. The sequence goes on from NW_004955520.1 coordinate 3,993,628, forward strand.
ATGTCCTCTGTCAAGGAGTCAGCAGAGCTAGCAAAGCTTCCTCTCCTTGAAATGCGAGCAAACACCTCCAGGCAGCAGACAGCATTTTATTTATTTATTTATATTTTAAATTTATTTTTATTTTAAAGATAAAAGAACCACAACATATTAACAGACAGCATCTTAGAGTGCGGCATCTGGAAGCTGCAAGCACAGCAATGTATCGACTCCGCTTGCTGTAGAAAGATAAACAGGACCAGAGTCCAGGCACGGTGTGAAAACAGTGCTGCTCTCTCTCATCTGCTTACTGTTTACTGCCCTTCTGCAGACAGACATGGTACAGATATACCGAATGGTGCGGACAAACTGGTACGCGGTGCTGTCCTCTCAAACATCTCCTGACAAAAAGAAGAGTGAGACTACACCGATGTGACAGTTGATTGTTTATTCATTTTTCTCACATTTCACCAGATTAAGAAATACTGAGAATCACATATATCTTTGTATTCTGCCTCCTTGAGCCATTTTTTACCAAAATGTGGCAGTTATTCCTCTTGAATTAGCCTGTGCCTGCATGCTTTTAGAGCACACTAGCTTTTCCATGATCATCTATATTAGCTGGATCAATAAATGATTTATCTAATGCCTTCTTAGAACATTTAGTGTTTTAAACCCCCACGACTCCTTGGCATAAATTTTCCATTTGCTGTTCGAAGAGGCATTTCCTGAAATAAGACTGAATGGTTTTCTGACTGGATTAACTGGAAGTTTTTGTAACTTAGGTGAAGTCAGAAGTTGCCCAAACTCTACAAGAACAATCTTGCCTTTTTTTCATGGAAAGTACTTTTTCCTTATGGGACACTTCCAGGGTCCATGGGGTATTTCAGGCTTTTTCTTCCAGAGGATCCCAAGTGAGGAGAGACACTGGTTCACATTAGACTTTTCGGAGCAGGGCTTTCCCTGCTGGTAAGGCCACTGCCAGCACCCTGGCCACTTCTGGGCTGAAGCCTTATTGGTCAAGTCTGGCAGGAAGGCACATTCCATGTCCTTGGCCTTCAGGGTGATGTATGGGCAGCTGCTGGGTGATCTGATTCCCCCAAGGACTCCCAGACCTTGCTTTCTGCCCAGCATCACATAACCGCAGGTCTGTTGTGCAGGATCCACTGTGGAGGTGCCTGTTGTCCAAGTGATGACTCTGCCTGGCCCTTAGGTCAGCAGAACCGGAAGCACCAGGCATGGGATGCTCCCACAAGTGACAGAGACACCAGCCCAACACGCCACATGCATTCCCTCCCTGAGCCACAGGGCCCTGTGCAAACTCCTTGGAAAACCCAGCGACCGGGCCCTGGGGGAGTACGTGTGCTGCGTGGCCGCCAGGATCCGTTTCCCTCCTTTTCAACTCTTCGTTATTTTGAGCCCCTGCTTCTCCTGGCCATGGATTCAGAAGAGATAAAAGCAGGCGAGTCTTTCACCAGCAGGGTAAATAAACAAGGACCCAGGTTAGGAAAAGGACAAGCCCTGGGGTTTTCCGGCAGGGCTGCTGGGCAGGCACACTAAATTGAAGGAGGACAAATAGTGCCGAAAATGGAAGGCGAGTGCCCCGGGCCAGCAGGGCTTCCTTTAAGTGCACGGAAAGTCAGTGTGGAGGTTGTGTGGAGGGGAAGTCTTCTCAAACAGGCCAAATTGTCTGTCCTGGGCACTGCACCTTCTGAATATACATCCACTTATTTACATACTTGTGGGGAGCCTAGACCGCAGAGTTCCTGTTTGCTCCTTCTTGGGGTGAAGTTTTTCTGCGGTCAGATACACCTAGGTCCATTAGGCACACATGCCAAGGATCTGAAGAAGGGCTGTTTACCTCCGCTTCCAGGAAAAATATTGACAAGGCAGTACAAATACTTTCCTTGATTACTCAGCCTTGTATTTGAGACCTGAAATTACAGGAACTTTTCTCTTTTAGTCATTTATTTTTAGCTTCTCTGTTTTTCCACCTTTTGGGGTTTTGGGGCTCACCTTTTAAAACACGGTCTATTTATACTGAGCAGGCAGCTCGAGGAATAGCAAAGCCTTTGAAGCGGTGTCGCTCTTCCCTCTGCCAGCTTTCAGGCTGCTTGGGGACAAGCACTGTGCGCTGCTAGAGGAAGCCAGCAGCAGGAAAATTTGTCACAGGCCCGGGAGAGTCTCTGTGCTCGTTCTCCGGGAAGCCAGCCTGTTAATGAGGCACCCCTTGTGTCCTTACGCTACGGAAAGGGCCGCAGGAGTTACAGATCCGAGGCACGAAGCTGAGCCTTCCCTCAACACCACGTACAGGGACCTTGGAGTCTCTCACCACCTTCCAGAATCCAGACGCCATGGCGCGGGGCTTCTCAGACCCTGGCTACTGTCTGTCCCCGTCCCGCAGTACCTCCACCCCCATCCTGTTTCCTTCATGTTCTCCTGCACTGAAATGCAAAAGTGTGGGTTCTGGACTGCTTGATCACTATTCATCATTTGCACCAGATTATGAGCCACAGGAAGCACGGGGTTCGAAGGGTCTGAAAAAGGGTCGTGTCCCTGACGTGTAGAAGCAGCTCAGGCACAGAGGAAGTGCTCAAAAACATTCTTATTGCTGAGTGAAGAACTGCAAGTCCTGTCCGCTGATTGGCACCTTTATTGACTTAGTCATTGGTTCATAACAATTAATCTTATTTTGCTCAGACTCCCCATTGGCAAGGGCTCCTTTTCTTTTTCCTAATCCAGAAGGTCACAAGGTCAGGTAAGACTCATCATGCGTTGAACAAATTGAGTGTCTTACTCAAAACTACATCCCATGGGGCTGAGGATTTAGCTCAGCAGCACAGCACCTGCCTGGCAAGCGTGAGGTGGTGAGTTCAATTCCTGGTACCGGAAAACAAAACAAAACAAAACAAAACAAAGCAAAGCAAAACAAAACAAAACTGCATCCCAGCTGACTCTGAGGGCTAAGGCGGGAGGATTATAAGTTCAAGCCCAGCCTGGGCAGCTTAGGGATGCAGCGAGACCCTATCTTCTATAAATAAAAAAGGGCTGTGTTTGCAGCTCAGTGCAAAGACCCTGAGTTCAAGTTCTGCAAGAATAGACAGACAAGCTCCACCCCCATGTTGCTCACTTTCAGTCTGGATGAGCTAGGACCTTGCTGAGTCTACTCAAGGGTTAGGTGCTGCTAAGGTTTATGTTGTTGTTCTTTAACATTTCTTCATGGGCCCCAGGCAGGGCTTCGGCTTTGGCTTCCCCATCTCTACACGTCACTGCGTTTGCTCAGTGTCTATCCGGCCATAGCGAGGTATCCACTTCCACAATACACAGAAGACTTCTGCTGAGGCTGGGGGCAGTCGGGTCGTCTGGGGCTGGCCCAGGGCTGCTTACCCCTGGAACCTGGATGACTGATATCCAGGGAGAGAGAGGGCCGCTGGGGTGGGAGGGAAATTTTTGATGCTCAGCACTGGAGAACCCCGAGACAGGCCACGTCTGGGGCGCTGCTGGGCACTTGGGCAGAGTGTGCATCAGTTACCCGAGACTTCTGTCCCCGACCACAGAACGGCCTGTGTGGAAGTGGTCCAGGAGGTCAGACAGTGTCTCCCAGTCCTGCAGGTCTCCTCCCGCTGACACCTGGGCCGCCTGGATCCCCCGGAATGCGCGGTGCGAGCAGCCCAAGAGGAAAGTGAGGCGTCCGCCGTAGTTACTAAGCTGAAGGCTGTGGCTCATCCCAAAGTGAGCGAGGGAGGCGCCGGCACCCTCATCTTCACAGGCACGCCTTTCTGGCTGCTCCGGGGGCACGGAGAGCGCGCCATGGCTGACAGTGCTAATGTGGCAGCAGGCCACGTGCAGACATCCGCAGCCTCCACCTGAGCCTTCTCCGCATTCTCACTTCATCTTCTTCACATCAGAAGGAACAAAGACTCCGAGGAGCGAATCCTCCGGTGCAGAGATTGGAAACAAGTCCCCAGCCCCGCCCAAGCCCTCTGCAGGCTAACAAGGCCCAGGGCGTCACTGCTGTGGCCTTGACGTTGCCAGCCCGGCCGAGTGACACCTGTGCAGCCTCTGGGGTTTGGCTACTTCTCTGTTTGAATCCTCAAGTGTGATTTCCACAAGAAACTCCCCCAGGCCCGTTTGCTGGCCCAGGACAGGCTATGACCTCCACCCAGGAGGCTTCCAGGCCTGGGCTTCCTTGATTTTCCAGAATATCACTCTTTCCCCTTGTTTACACGCTCCTTGTTGTGCAAGGCAGCTCACAGCAACAGTTGGTAGAGTGCCAGCCACGCGGTGCACCAGCGACCTCGACCTCATCTGTCCCTCCCGCTCCTGGGTTTGTTCAATTCCAAGCACCCCCAGTCCTGTGGAGAGGGCTCTCACCCAGAGGAGAGAGTTTCTGTGACCTGCGTCCACAGGAGTGAAGGGTCTTTCTGGTGCATCCCTTGGCATCTGCTCACCAACCGTTAAAAGCAGCTGCCAGGACAGCACGAGTGGAAGTCTGGAGACCACAGTGGCGGGATGTGCAGAGAAGCTGTGTGCCTCCAGGTCTGCGAGTGCCAGCTGGGAGCTCAGCCTCCCTCTGCTTCTTCCCTGCAGCCTGATCTTTTGAGATCACTTACTTCCAGCCTCAGCTTCAGAACACAAGCGTCTCTTGGAGAGGGAACTCTCTCCTGGAGAAACTGCTGTCCGTCCCTAACATCCCTCTGTGTATGGTTTAATCCTTTGTGGGGTGGGGCCCTAGAAGCTGCATTTGATTCAAAGAAGTGAAGCTGGTAGAAGAAATCGGGTAGAAACAGCCAGGGTGACTTGGGACCCTCAGCCTGCTGATCAGGGCACTGCACCTTGGAAGATAAAGGTCATCCTATGCTGGCCCTACACCCCTTCTCTGGGGTTTACTGCCTTTCCTAGCCCAGTCTTCCTGAGGTCCAAGCCCACTAAGTGCTGAGTTCCAGTCTGTGAGAACAGGACGGCAGGGCCCAAACTTTATGAAGCTTATGGCTAAGGTAGGGGATGGGTGCTTCTGTGTACCAGGGATGTAGCAGACAGAAAGTTCTTATTTTTATGGAATGGACTGGATAAAGGATGACACTGGAATGGCTAATAGAATAAAAATGAGCTCTAGCCATTTTTCAAAGGATCTTGCCTTAATTTACATGAATATTCATTTGTCTCCATGTGCTCTATTTCTTAGTTTTCTCTGAAAAGACAAAAGATTCTAATCTAGCTAACAGGAATGTAAGGGAGCCCCTCTTAGAACCAGAGAAAGCCAGCTGGTCTTCAAAGTATTCTATTGTTTCTTTAAACTCTAGGTGGCCGGGAGCTCTGTTTCATATGATTTGGTGATGGCTCTGTTGAGCCTCCGCTCCAGACACTGGCTTAGGGTAGATTTTGTTTGCTGTTGCTCATGTTCAGTGGGCTGGGCATGTTGAAGACTGTTACCGTGCTTTTCAGTGATACACAGTGAAATTCACAGTGAAATACTGTGTATTTCAGTGGATGCACTCACAAACACAGAAATCCATTCGGAAGCCTCCTTCTTTCTGGCTGACTCACTTGAGCTTAGCTTTCTGTAATTGGTGGGAGAAATGGAAGGTCATGTAGGATTGGTTGTTGCTAAAGAACTCTACCAGCAGTGGCTCCATCTCTCCGCATGGACAGCGTCCTTCCCATTAAGAGGCAGACTCTGACTCCATGGCCGTGGGAGTGGAAGTGATTCCCTGGGACTGCAGAGGACAGGTCCTGAGAGGATGGGAAAATGCCCCTTCCTCCTCTTAGTATCAAGATGTCCCTGCAAGAAGCTGGCATCAGCCTCCTCCGCGTGGAGCTGGAGAAGCCCAGCCAGCTCCCGCCCCTGCAGCCGCTCCTGAGTTCATGACTTCCACTGTTCCAGCCATGCTGAGCTCCTGGCTGAACGTGGCCACACAGATGACCTCAGCTGACACCGTGGAAAAGGGCCCATCGGAGCCCGGCCAACCCACAGAGCCAGGAGGAGCAGCAAACCACTGCTGCTAACCCTCAGCTTCTGAGGCAGTTTACAAAGTGGCAGTAAATAGCTGGACCCATAGGAAGCTGGACTTGCCAAGCGCAGGGGCACTTAATTCCCTTCAGAGGAAAGGGCTTTAGGGTGGCTCACGGGTGTGTGCACTTTGCCCCCGTTGCAGATCTGTGTCTCCCCTGCAGACCTGAGGGTTTGAAGTGCCACCAACAGCTGGCCTAACTCCAAAAGCCTGATCACCTGGGATGGGCTAGTAACCCTTATAGTGGGAGAAGCAAAGAGAAGACCTGCCCGAAGAAGGCGCAGGGGTAGAGTCTGACCCCTATTTAGCCATATTAGTATCCCGATTCAACTAAACAAATGAGCTGGACTCCGTTAAACAGAACGGACAACAATGATCTGTATATTGGTTCATGGTAAAGAGTGCTTTGACAAGTCTGGCTTCATTTGATGCTTACCTGAAACTACTTTTAAAAAGATAGACTTTTTAAAATAAACTCAACTTTGATGGGTCTATAATCCACATGAAATACAGTGCTTACACTTTAAGTGTACAGGTCCAAGACTCCCAACAAATACACCCATTCGTGCGGCCCCATCTAAATTAGGAAGGAAAACATTCCTCTTTTCCTGGAAGGACCCTCCAGCCCTTCATTGCACACCCCCCACCATGCGACCCTGACAACCAGTGATTGAGTTTCTCTCACTCTGGGACAATCTTGCCCGTCTAGAACTCATAGCAGGAGTGCTGCACCATGGCCCCTTGGGCTCCCAATGCCTTCTATTCACGTAATGAATGTAAGCCCCATCCTCTGCCCTTCCAGTGAATTGGTTGCTCAACAATCCACTTGATAGCACAAGATGTTTCTCTGTCTACCGGTAAATTCCCTCTGCCTTCCTTTGAGTCAGGCTTCTGTCACTTGCAGTCAAATGACCTCTGTGTAACACCTAGTGCTTAACAGGGCTTAACTGGAATTAATCATTTGCATAACGTCGCCACATCTTGTAAAAGGCTCTTAGTTTTCGTAGTAATTCTAGTTAAACACACTGTATCTGTATTGTGCTAGGAAGAAAGACACACTGTATTTACCTTTTCAAACAATCTTTGTTTCCATTTGGCAAACACAGAGGTTGAAATATTAACAGTGTATCCCAAGAGAAAGCCCAGCTCTGTAAGGCCTATGGGTGATAAAACATATTGTATAAATACTCTGTGCTCAAGATCAGCACATTCTATACATTTTTTTCCTGCTGAGAGCTGCTCTTTTTTTTTTTTTAAATGGAAAATGACCTGGCCCACTCTAAGAAATGTGAGTAAAACTGCTGGGGGTAAAGCCCTCTAATTCTTCTATCAGATGCAAGTCGTGAATGATGTCTTGTGTATTTTAGGCAGAACACTCACTCATGGGAAATGCTGTGGGTAGCTCACCCCTTTAATAGAACACATGCCAACAGCAAAAAGAAGTTCTCAGATGGCGCAAATAAGAGTAGACTGGGGTGGGGTCTCTGGATGCTATCAGTAGCCTCAAGAGAATTACAGGAGTGAAAGAAATCGACTAGTGTTGAATTTTTCTTTAGTTTTCTTCTGTTACTCTCTTCTTCCGATTTTGGCCTGTCCTTCAGTTAGCTCCTTTTTTCTTCATTGTTTCCCCTGTCTCTTCTTTCTCAAGTCCCCAGGGCTCCTTGAATACAGAGTCAAGCCCTCCATTCACCTCCATGGGGCCCTGGGACCAGGAGGGGTGATCCTGCCACCCACCCACAGGCAGAAGAGCAGTGAAGAGTGTCCAGCTGGAGTCCCACAAGCCAACACGTAAGGACGCTGGGGTGGAGGAGGACAGAGGATAATTGAATTACACATTTCTGTTGTGTTCAAGATGTTCGCTCTTGCACACATGTAGCAATTCTTGATTGCTTAAGCTGTCCCTGGTGTGTTTTGGCAAGTGGAGACCTTTACATGTGGCTGGCTCCTGTCCAGGTGACAGGCAAAGTTCTGGGATTGCTTAACTAACTCATCTGCCTGTGTTTTCTTCCAATTCCTTAGAAAGAAATTGAAAACAAGGATTAAGAAAGAAAAGAGGTGTGTTGACCTTGATGACCAAAATAATTCCTTGGAGATAAATTTCAACATGAACTTCAACACTAGAAAGATAAAATACTCCTCAAGGGAGGATTTGCAGGAAATGAGAACCAACATAGACTTTCTCCAAAAATCAGATCAAAAAGAAAGAAAAGAAAAGAAGGCGGAGCCTGGGAAATGTGTATCTGTGTTTATGTGCATGAGTGTTTGAGTTCATGCTATCAGCTCAGGAATGATCTTTAATCACTTTCAAATCTGCTTAGGGCGGAGAACTAAATGAGTAACTGATCTGGAATAGAGGCTGCTCTAACTGAGTGATGTATTCATCCAATTAAAAGGGCACTTCTGAGATAAAAGGGTAATGATTTTTAAAAACAGTGGAAAAACTCAAAGAAAATACTTCTGGAAGAGTTTTCATACATAGAATGCCATTCGTAGTGCTAATTATATATAAATAGCGCAAGAATCTCCCGTTCCTAATGGAAATTGGAAGGAAGAGAACAGAAAATACCTCGAGGGTTGGAGCAGTGCCCCATCAGGGCCTCCTGGGAGATCTAGGCTGCTGTCCTGTCCTCAGCAGAAACCATTCCTTCCTGTCATTGCCTGGGGGTCTCCAAGGGACAAGTGTGTCCCCTCAGCATGCCCCAAAACAGCAAGTGCTGCACTCATTTTTCCTAGAGCATGATAATCTTTTCCCCACAGTGCCACACCAAACACTGCCACCTGCACACCACGCTAAGCGGCAGCGAGCCCAGGGCAGTTGAGGAGCTGGGTGCCAGTTGGAAAGAGGATGTCTGCTCATGCTGCCAAAGGAACCCAGAAATCTCTCTCCTGATTCAGCTGTGGTGGCCCTACCATCGGCCACATGTTAGGAGACAGTCTTGGGTCAGAAGAGAACGTTTCAAGTCTGCACCATCCATGGAAAATTTCAAAGGAAATGAACAACCTACAGAGTTTATGAGAAGAAGGAATGATGGAAGTGAGAGATTCTTGAGCCACATGTCCCTTGAAGGAAACCAGTTCAATTGGCATTTTCCGTCTCAAAAGTTGATTGGCACCGGAGGTGGGGTGTTGGGGGATCACCGCAAGCATGAGACATAATGGTCATGAGGACCTTTGAGGATGGCTGGGGGAAAGGGGCCAGAGAATGGCTTTGGGCATCCGAAGGTCAAGCTGGAGAAGAGGCCACTGTGTAACAGAAAAAGTGTTGACAGGGAAAATAAAAAGTAAAGGAAGCAGGAAAAAGGACCATCTACTCTGCCGGTGTCTCTCTGCTCTGTTCCTATGGCAGTTGCTACACTAGTTCTTTGCGCCACGCTCCACATAGACGGAAAGCATCAAAGTGAGACCTTCTAGGGAAAGCGCTGTTTTTCCTTTATTGTTGTCAGGGGGAGATTTCTTCCAACAGCAATGAACACCCAGAAAATTCTAAGAGAAGACAGAAAAGTGGAGCAAACTCCAGCTCTCCAGTCTTTGGAGGACTGAGTAAAACTGGCTGTCAGCTCCTTAGGCACAGCGCTTTCTCAGAGCTGCCTGGCTGTGTCACTTGGTTGGGGACTCTGCTGGCTTCTAGATCCCTGACCTCTGATAGCATCATAAGCTTGGGACAGAGCCAGACCATGCGGTAGAGGAGGAAACTAACAGAGGGGAGGCCCGCTGCTCTCTCCACACTTGACGTCTATGGGGCCACTGAACAGCGATGGGGAAATCCAGACTTCCCAAACATGGCCTTCTCACGTGGGGAAGGTTAAGCTTGACACTCAGGAGAACAGGAAGCCCAGAGGTGGATGATAAAGAATAGTAGAGGCTGCCCCTGGGCCCTGTGATTAGCAAGGCTTTGCCACAAGCCTTGTGCAGCTGCTGGCTTTCCTGGTGGTGGGGCTGGCAGACTTGAGGGCACCATGTAAAGGTTTATGGGAGCCGTGGAGAAAAATGGTGTTGGAATTTTGTCTTCCCCTCCCACCTCCCCTTTGTGTTTCGCCTAGCCAGCTCTGAAGTCAACTTTGGGAAAGGCCTTGGTCATCAGATCTAATATTCACACACGGTTTGCTGCTCAGCCTCAGGTTGGGGAATGCACAGGGCTTCAGTGTTCCTTAATAAATTACCTCTTCGTGTAGCAATTAACCCCCCTCTGTGAAGGTTCAGTGTTTCCTTGGTCCCCGGCCAGAGCTAACAGCTATGGCTTAGCATTCTTTTTAATGGGCTGCATTTACTGCTGGGAGCAGGGAAACATAAAATATTAACACTTAAGCATCTTTTACACTTCTTTGAACGTTAGATTACGTAGAAAATATAACTGACTTTTCATTCTTAAACCTGATATTTGCTTAGAATTCCACTGGACCCATGAAAATGTTTCAGTAAGTGGTTCCTGTTGATTTATTAACTCCCATGGCAGCCTAATGGAAATCCCTTGCCACCAAATATTTCATACGTTTTATGCATGCTTACAAAAGTCTTGTTTACCAATTCAAGGCTTTGCTGCATTTTAAAGAAGATAAATGATCTGCAGCACGGCGTGGTGTGGGCCTCCTTCTCTCCTCCTGTGGGGAAGCACTGATAGGAACAGGTACAGCCGAATAGAGGACTCTACCATAAATCTAGTCACTGTTATCCTCACCCCAGTTTTTTCTCTTTTGGGAGCCTTTTGATGTGCAGATTTAATGAGCCAAATGATGTGGAAATGTTAATAATCTGTACATTACATATTATTCTCTAGGTATATACTACACAAGTCTGTATTTACTGCATATGTTATATATATGCCATACATGGCTACGTGCTTTAGTTCAGATTGTGAGGGTCCCCCTCAGTCCCCATGTATTAACACTTGGTCCCCAGAGCATTACTGGAGGTGGTGGCTCCTTTAGGAGGTGGGGCCTCCTGGGAGGAAGTGAGGTCATGAGGGCATGGCCTGGAAGGGGAATGTGAGACCTAAGTTTCTTCCTGTTTCGTTTTTGCTTCCTGGTCATGAGATGTGGTTTTTCTCCACCACCAGCTCTCACCGTAAGGCGCTGCCTCACTACAGACCCGTAACAAGGGGACCATTCATTGTGGGCTGGAGCCTACAAAACTGTGAGCCAAAGTAAACATTTTCTCTTTATAAGTCGGTTATCTCATGTATTTCACTATGGAAGTGGACAGGTGACTAACACGGTCACATACACAAAACATATACTACATGTAGTATGTATCACACATTGTATTATATATTATATATACTCTATGTATACTCTTATATATTAGGTTTACACTCTACAGAGAATAGAAAAAAGTGATATTCACACATATGTCTAGCGTGCACACAAATGCACATCTTATGCATTTTGCTGTCTGCTACATAAAACTCTAGAGTAACCAAAGTGTCAGTAATTTGAAGAGGTCCATGCATCCATTCCATGATTTTAGATGGTTAAAAATCTTAATCAATAAAGGCTGATTTATTTTCTTCTTTTCTATGTCTAAAGTTGGTTTTTCTATCAAAATAATTTTAATAAAATCAACACACAATCAGTTCTCATATATTGAATGAATCTGACTCTAATATTGTTTTTTTTTCCCTCATTCTTGTTCCATCTTTGTAATTTTCCAGCTGGGCTTGCCAGCTGGTGATCACTAAATATGTGTCCATTGACTGCCTGATACTCAGCCCTACCCTGGTTCTTCTAAACATTACTTTATGTTCTGACATCCCCACTAAAGCTCCTCCCAATGTTCAGTGAATCTGACAGTTTAGACACTCTTCCTTACCATTTAACAGGCAGTACATCCCTTGCTTATTAATATAACCGAATATGAAAATAAAATCTCCTTTTGTAAAAATGAGATTCAGGTATTGTTTACAACTTAAACGTATTTATTTTTTAAGCACTCTGTTATAACTTTCTCAATAACTTGAAACTATTTTAGCCCTCAAACATCATGATTGGCAATTTTAGACCAAGACTCAAGTCCACTGCCACTTGTTTTGTAAATAAAGTTTTATTAGAACACAACCTGCTCATGCACTCATTTATTTTCTGTGGCAGCTTTTCCTATGGAATGGGATAGGTGAGTAATTGTGACAGAGACTCTATGAAAAGCTGGAAGTAGTTACTGTCTGGTCTTTAGAGGAGAAGTATGCCATCCTCTGCAGAGATGGGTATTCTATATCTTCATCATTACATCATTGTGGAAACCAACATTCATACAGGGTACCGTTAGCTGTGTTAATCAATGCATACAACTGAGAGACAGTTTTCAGTGTCCATTTGAACGGTTCATATCACACAAACTGATGTTCTTTGCTTGTTTCCAAGACAATTCTGTTCAGATCTGATATCTGCCAAGAGGTCCATGAAATCAGAATTTAGTAATCTTTTCTCTGGGTCACAGAAGTATTAGTTTACACATTGGTTAAGGACATGGCTTTGGGTGTCTGACAGCTTATGGTCTGAAGCAAGAGCTGCTGCTGAACCGCTGTTAGTGCTTGCTGCGTGTCCAGAGAGGATGATGTCAGCTTGGCCAGGCCGTGTGAACTCCCTGAGCCTTATTTCCTTCATTTATAACATGAAGGCAGTAAGAGTATCCTCCTCACAGCTTAATGTGAGAATCACACCCTTAAAAATTGATAGAATGTGTTCATGGATTATGGCCAGAGTGCAAAATGTGTGCCCCATAGATAGTGTTTTAATGATAACCTTAACATACAACAAAAAGAGTTATAGTATCATTGCTACCTCAGTTCTTCTCTTTTATGTTCCACACAGTCCTTGGTTGTATTCCTCAACCCGAGGCCTTGGCTGCTTCTTTGATTCCTAAGAAAGCTCAGGCGCTCCTTTTGAACCATAATGATACGATGTGAGGCAAAGCAGAGCTCCTCGTTTATTTATGTTGCTTAATTAGTCTCCCTCATTGAGCCTCTCTGTCTCCAGGCACAATTAAAATGTTATGTGTTTCTCTAACATACCAAACAATTCTCGGCGCCCAACCACACTAGAATCTCGAACTGATGAGATGATTAAGGGAGAGGAAAAACCCAAGCAATCTCAATGGTGCTCTGTGAACACAAGGCCTGTGTTCCTGTGGACACTGGGAATTCCCATGCTCTCTTGCTGTTCTGACCACGTGTGGGGCTTACGTGTCTCCAGGGCACGTTCTTATCTAGCCGGCACTTTTGGTGTTTAGACTGTGCTGGACACATTTCTATCTTGTCTGTAGTTTCCATAGTATCTGAAATTTTACCATCATAATGCCATTCACTGAGGATCTCTTTGTGCCCTCTACAAATGAGACACACACTTTTTTATGAAACAACACTTCTCCCCCAGTGAGACAGACTTCTTTCTGCTGCTGGAGCCACTGCATGTGGCTTGCTGTTCTTCCGTGGCACAGACCATGCACTGCCTACCAGTCATCTGCATGTGAGTCCCCATCACTCCCCAGTGTGCTCGTTGTACTTGGAAGAGACCTCGGGGTGGGCTGTGAGCCCTTCACCTGTGTGCCCAGCTGCACACCTGCACATACGTGTCTTGTAGTTACTGCTACCAGAACAAATGCCTCTGCACTTGAACAAGCTTTCTAAGAATTCTATTACTCGTATATATAAATAAAAGCTGTGATGCACGGATCACAGAATCCTTCCTGCTCTGGACTATTGCGTCATGTCCCCAGTGTGATGGCATTTGGAAAATGGAAGAAATTTGAGAGAGGGGCCCTCATGGAAGGCCTTGGAGAACAGGAAGGGACACAAGATCTCTCTCTGCCTACCGTGTGGGGCTGTACGAAGTGTCCATGTCCGAGCCCAGAAGGCAGCCTCCCCAAATGGCTGTGACGACACACGCCTGTGACTTCTACACTCTGGGAAGCTGAGGCAGAAGGATCACAATTCAAGGCCCAGCCAGGACAAATCAGCAACTTATCAGATCCTCTATTTCAAAATCAAAAACAACTGGAGTAGCTCAGTGGAATGGCCCTGCATTCAGTCCTTGGTCCTCAAGATCAAAACACCCACCCAAATGGCACCTGGATCCTGGACTTGCCACCCTTCAGAACTGTGAGGGCTGAATTTCTGTGGCCTAAGCTGGTTCTGCAGCATTTCTGTCTCAACAGCCAAAGCTGACTGACACCTTCTTTCTGCATATTTACTTTTGGTGGATGCTGATGCATGGCTAACCCTTGGCCAGCCTCAGTCTCCTTACTGCTTGTCTGTTTCCACCTGAAGAAACTGCCAGACCTGGCTCTCACCATGCAACACAGCTCTGGGCAAGGGAGCACAGGAGGAGTCTGCTGGGGCTTCCCAGATCTCCCTCTCCTCACAGAAGGGTGATGCCACCCCACTCACTGCCTCTGCCCTCCTGCCTGACCCCAGAATTTCACATGAAATCAGAAAATGGGCCTCACTGGTGCATTTAGTCATTTCAGTTGTGTTTAATTCTTCTTGGAATAAAACATAGTCTTAACCGTAAAGCAGATGACAACAGAGACAGCAGGATCCTTTGAAGACGTGTGTGGAAGGAGATGGGGTTGGAAACTATAATTTCATCATTAGAGATGAACAGTAAGCAAAGTAGACGGAACAGTATCCAAGAGCAAGGGGTTGCTTGGGAGCCAGCCCCATCACCCCCTCTTCCACTTAGGCAAGTTATGCAGTGTGAGCACAAAATATGGTGAATGCCTATATTTTAAAAAAACGTTATTAAGGTAAAAGGCGCATTACCATCAGTGTCCTGCGAAATCCTCCCACTGTGTAGAATACACTTCTCCCATTGCTCCTGCCAGTTCCTGAAGCAGTTCTGGAGTGCTCTTTCCTGAGAGTCACTAGTTTTGCTGTCCCGGCTGAATTCAAAACATTTCCCTTTCATGGCCATTTTGACTTGGGCAAGAGCCAGAAGTCTCAATAGGGTAGATGAGGACACAGGGTCATGCTTTGATTTGACAGAAATTGCTGGAAAGTACGGATCCATAGGGTGTGGTAAAAATGTCATGAATATTTAATTTAAAAAAAAACTGTTATAGTAAAAAACATGGTGGCACGAATCTCCTCAACCACTCCCCCTCACTTTGAGCACACTAACCTGTTGTCCTTGGCAACGTGTCTTTTACTGGTTAAAAAAAGTAAACATTAAGTATACTTTTGATTCCCTCTTGTATTTCACCTGTCTAGGTCTCAGTTTCTGTGTTTAAAACCGAACAAAAGCATGTAATAAAAAGACATGAAAATTAATTGAGAAAAGTCAGTGAAAGGTACTTATTGAGCTCATCATAAGTGCTCAAGAAATATTAGATATTTTTGTCACGTATAATTTTATGGTATAAAGTCATCATAAAGTACTTGATTCCTGGAATCTGTAATGCCTTATTGTGGTTGTACTTCACAAATCTACAGTTATTCCACATTTTGGATCTTACACTTTTCTGCTCTGATTTGACATTAATTAACAATTCTATTCACTATTTCTTTCAAACTGGACAGGAGAGGATGTTACAGAAATGTTGGAAGATATTATTCCTTAGCTATTTATCACATTATTACTATTATACTTCTATCATGATCTTAATCTTCCACAACTGGATTAATTCAAAACCTAACCAGTGCACCAGAGTGAGGTTTGTTAGAGTGAATATCTCCATTACCAAAGGGAATTTGAACTGAGCCTTCTATCACAGAATGCTGGTCATTTCCCTTGCATAGTCAGTGCTCAATTTTTATTTATCTAGTTTCAGATGAAGTAAAAATTCTTAGTAAGTCCCTTCCTCCTCCCAGTTTGAGAGAGGCTTTATACATGATTACCACAGCTGAAACAGGAGACATCAACTGGAAGAAAGGTATAATTTAGACGAGAAAGAATGAAAACAAAAATCACACTCCACTTAGAGGAAGAACCCAGGGCTTTGTCCAAATAGACGGAGGAATGCTGAGTGACTTTGCTCATTTTAAGCACTGCCTGGAGTTCTGACTGATGGGATATTCTGGCTTAAGCAA
The DNA here is from genome assembly GCF_000276665.1 of Chinchilla lanigera. NCBI lineage: Eukaryota > Metazoa > Chordata > Mammalia > Rodentia > Chinchillidae > Chinchilla > Chinchilla lanigera. Next base: position 4,009,633 of record NW_004955520.1, read on the forward strand.
ATAAGTCCACCAAGAGGAACAGTGGAGTTGTTTCATGCCATGGCTCTTTTCAGTGTGGACGTGAGCTGGTCATTACCTTCCTAGGCAGTGGGAGCAGGCTTATGGGGCCTGTGGTGCAAGCCAGAGTCCGCTGTTATACCACAAGATTTCAAGGCTCTTCGTCTTCTGACCAGTGCAAATTCTAATCCACTCTCTGGCCTCTGTGTGTCATCTCAGTGTGGGTCTGGAGATGGGGACTTCCTCTTGCTGCCCAGGCTTTGAGTATGTGAAACGGCACTGATTGTTGCTACAGAGGCAACCTAACACATTGAATGAGGCTTCAGCTTCCGGGGAGGTGTACCTGAGACTTCTTTATGTTTTAAAATTCCTTTTCCTACAGGTAACTGCAGAGTGTATGGAATTAATTACTCCAAACAAACAAGAAACCATGAGTCCGTAGTCCTGAGATGTTATAAGGCATCTAGAAGATTAAAAATAGCAACTGCATTTAGTTACATTCCTCGCGTGGTGATCGCATCCTTTCAGATGGTTTTTATTAGTTGCAAAAGTCATCCTCTCTGAGTCTGTCCTCCGGTAGGCAGGAAACTCTGAGCAGAGGCGTCTCGAAGATTAAATGACTGTGACTTTGCCCCGTCTCAGCACTTTGTGCCCAGGGTTTGCGTTAAAAGTGTGTAGACCTACATCTGTCACCATGTCCTAAGCTAGCATCAGAGTGGGTCAACAATCTAAATGTTGCAACAGAAGCAGTCTGCTGCGAGAGAAAACAGGTAAAACTCTTTCTTTTTTTTTTTTTTTGGTTTTTCTCCGGCACCAGGAACCAAACTCACGACCTTGCGCTTGCCAGGCAGGCGCTTTGCCGCTGAGCTAAATCCCCAGCCCCTAAAACAGGTAAAACTCTTGAAGTCACAGGCACAGGCAAGGCCTTTCTGAACAAACCCCAGTGGCACAAGAAAGAATACCAAGAATCAGCACATGCCACTCTGAAGTTTTCCGGTTTCTGAATGAGGTGTCCTGTGGGCACTGAGACACGAGACAGTCCTCTGGCTTAGGCTCTGTCCCCGGACGTCAGACTGTCCCTGCCACCTGGAAGCTGGGTTCATCTTCCTACTTGTTTTGTTTGCCTCGTCAGAGATGAGTCTTGGTTTGCAGTGCAGCTGCTCCTGCTCCCAGGAAGCTCTAAGTTCCCAGCCTGCTTCCTCTCACCTTACTGTAAGAACCAAGGCCCGCAGAACTCGAGTCCCAGCCGGCCTCCCACATGCCGTGTGCTTCTGCACTTGAGCCCTTTGCCAGCTGCCTCATGTTGGAACATCTTTGTCACCTGCCTCTTTGCCAATCTGGGTTGTGCATCCTGCGTTAAGTTAGAAGGCCTGTCCTGGAGGTGAAGGTATCTTCTCCACTTCCGGTCTAATAGTTCCCTTTTCTACATGCCCGAAGGATCCTTGTGTATATTATGAGGTCACTCTTGACTAATTGCCTTTTATTTTTAAGCTACTTGGAAAGCTATTTTCCTTCAACTCAGTGTGCATACATTGGCCACCCTCTCAGTAAATGCTCTAGAAAAAGGAATGTCACTGCGACTAAAACAGACAGGAGCGCTCTGTTTACAAAGCTCTAGGTTGTTGCTACAGTGCAGGGTCAACTCCTCAAAGATGTGGGCAACATTCACTTTACTGTTATGTTTCTAACAGGACAAACTTCCAGACATAGAAAGCCATGAGTACATTGTATTAAAGATGTCAGTCAGTGGTTTCCAACCCAGCCAGTCTCACTGGCCTCGTTGAGCCAGTGTTTTGGGTGTCCCTGATACTGTTTAGCAAGAGAAGTCACAAATAGTACAAGCTTCCTAGCACAGTTGCTCCTTTTTAGTTTGGCTTCTCATCCCATAGCCAACTGCAATCTGAAAATTTTACATGGAAATCTCAGAAGTAAACATTATCCATCAGGGTTGAATAGTGCACTCTCCGGGGTAGGAGAAGAAAACTCCCAGCATCTCATGTATCCCTCTGGGTGTGAATCTCCCTGTTGCTCAGGCTACTCAGGCTGCGAATCCTATCCCCCATCAGTCACCTGGTAGCAGTCTCTGCCATCGGAAGGACTATTGCAGTACTGTAGTGCTTGTGCAATGTGTATATAGCTTTTTCATAAATGGAAGATTTGTACATGTGTGCACGCTGAGGTTGTTAAGATCTGCAGTAAGAACAAATCTTCCACCTGTGAAAATGTGAAGGAAAAACAAGTTCATGCTTATTTTGCTGTTGTATTTTAATTGGAAAAATTATGGCCAGAATATGTACTGTACAAACCTTCAGTTCAGAAGTAAAAGGCATCAAGTTATAGAGTTCAGTACATCCAAAGTATCATGCATCTACACAGGGTCTTGGAACATACATCCCACAGATCATCAGGGACTTCTGTACATATTCAAAAATAATGTTCCTATAATGTATGCACATAAACAAGGTGCTCCCAGAAAGAACAACTAGGAAAACATTTTGTACTGAAATGGTATGCATTGCACTATGTGTAATTCTCCAGATGGCTTAGTGAAGTAGTCAAACCCAATGTCTCAGTAGAAGAGTAAACCAAAAAAATATGAAGATGAAACAACAGGGCTATGAGTGATACTGAATGAAAAGGAGTGTTTGGATAGATTGTGACAACCCAGATTCATTTGCATATGATAAAGGGAAAGAATAGCTTTAAGTGCACTTGGGATGATATGCCAAGAACAACTGCGGGAGAAGGGAAGAAAATGAGGACGTAGGACATCCAGTAAAGGAGGGGGTGACTCCCAAGTAGAGGTCAAAACGGCTTCTGTGGAGGACCCGGGCACAGTGACAATGGAGTAGCTCAGAAAGATGTATCTCCTATTTTATAGTCCTGCCACATGTTGGGAAATGCTTTCAGTTTCTGGTATTTATTAAGACTTTGAAGGCCAAATATTTTGGCAGGTGGTGGGAAGCAGAAGGTGGATTAGAAAAAAAAAGTAATACATATGGGAGGCTGTGGAAAACTGTTTTATGGTATGCTTCTGGGGGCATATTAAATTCGATTTTGAGAAAAATCAGAATTAACAGGCAGCTCAAACTTGTAGTCATGACTGAAAGGCTAGGTTGGAAGCGCCTTCCTGCAGTAAACAATGCACATTTGTGGAAAATACGTGAAACAAATGCCTTCCTTCAGATGCTATAGGCACCATGGTAAGATCCGGCCCCTGGAGAAGGAAGCAGCAAGGTATGCATGGCCAATCTGGGTTTCATTCTGCGCCCTGTTCTGGGACCACCACACAGGGAGATGGGGCAAACACAGCCTTCCTCGGAAGCTGAACACCAAGATCCAGGGCTAGGGAGACCGTGGGAACTGGAATCCACAGGTCGAGGCCAAGCAGAGGGCAAAAGGAAGGGAAATCTCCAGAAATCTACTGAATCCAGGATGCAATGCCATAGCTGTAAGAAAACAACTAGTGGGGAATGAATATATTCCCAGGAGCCAGAGGCTGAGGAGTTGCTGGCGTAGACGGCGTTTGGATTCAGTCTGTTCTCTACCAAAAGACCTCCGTAGCCAGCTGGCTCAGTCAGTGGATACCTCGGCAAAGCCCTACCTTAGGAGGGGAGTTAGTAGAGTTTCACTGGTTATTCAAGGCCTAGCCTACTAAGGTTTAGTGATTTCTCAGGATGTCAATGAATCAAGCTAATCCACAATAAATTTAAGGGCTGCTAGGAAAAAAATCAATACTTTTTAGAGGAAAACAATTAGTCAAGAAAATAAATACTGTAAATCAATCACGGTGTGTTCAATGTCCAAGAAACAGAAAATTATGACCCATAATTAAAGGGGAAAATGATGAATGGGAACTGACTCAGAAATGATGAAAGCTGGTATGAATGAATATTTAAATAGAAATAGAAACAAAAGGTAGGTGAGAAAGACAAGAAGGGGGCCAAACAGAACTTGCGGAGAAAAGCAGAACGTCTGAAAGGAAAACTTCGCCCGAGGTGGTTAAGAGAATTAATTCCAGCGGAAGCAAAGAGCTGCGAACAGAACACATGACAGTGGAAACTCGACGCTGATGCAGACAGAGAAAAAGACTGAAAGGAAAAGCAGATTTTCAGTGATAGTGTAAAAGAAAATCTAGTAAGTGTGCAAATTGGGAGGAAAAAAGAAGTCAAGAATAGAAAAATATTTGAAAGTGAAACGCCACATTTTTTTCTAACTTGAGGAATATTATAAAAACACAGGGCCAAGAAACCAAATGAACCTCAAACAGAACAAACAGAAAATTACACATGATAATAAAATTCCTGCAAAGAAGGGAGAAGCATTTCACGAGTGGCCTGGGGCAGGGGAAGTGCACATGTGTCAGGGGCAGGGATGGAAAGTACCATTGGCATCAGCGGAAATGACAGAGCCAGAAGGCAAGTGGTAGTGTTTTCTAAATAGTGAAAGAAAAGTACATCTCTGTTAATCAAGAATTCTAAATGAGCAAAAGCATCCCTCAAATGAAAGTGAAATAAAGCCCAAAGCTAAGAAAACCGTTCACTAAGTAGTACAGGAAATGCAAAGGGTGCTCTGCCATCTGAGCGAAGGAATCACTTACAAACCAGGTCCCCAGGACAGACCTAAGAGCACTGGAAACAGCGACTATTAGACAGAAATAACGAAGAACCCCCTTTCGGTTTCTTCCAATGCCAGGAACTATTTAAACAAAGTTAGTACATAGCTGGGGTGGGGTTTATAGTATTCAGAGGAGTGAAAAACGAATGACAATAATATTAACAAAGGATAGGAAGGGAAAATAAAAATATGCCTGTAAGCTTAATAGGTTCCTTGTAAAGTAGGTGTAACAGTGTTTGAAGACAGACCATGGTAAATTCAAGGGCACATTTAATAAAACAGAAGCTGCTATTCTGGCACAACGTGGGCCCAGGTATGGGAATCAGCCCTGAGGCCTCAGGCAAGGATAGAAGATGCAGACAGAGCCAGGACTGCGCAGAGCAGTTCACTGGGGACCACGGACAAGGCCAGTCCTGAGCACCCCTGTGGCCAGCAGATCCCCGTGATCTGAGGCAGTTGGAGGGGGCTTATAAAGTGCTCAAGACAAAAGTGACCTCATCTAAGCTGGAATGTTGCTGGTTTGTCTGAAGCTAATATCAAAAGATGCCAGACACATTCCTGGCACTGGTGGTGCCCAGGCCTGGTCTACTCGACTGTTATTATTTATAGTATTCTGGGAAATTCTATGTAGAAAGCCAATCAGAGTGCCTCAGGCAGAAACCATCAGCTGAAGATGTTGTAGTCAAGTCAAAGCTGAGTCCAGAGAGCTACCGTGATTTTAACTCCTTAAAAAATGGAACAGGGTCAATGAACTGCACTGCTTAGGAAAGAATTTGACAACTGAAGCACAAGAAAACGCATATGTTTGGTAGCATAGATTTCTCATCTTTGAGTGATGACATATACGCCATACATTCATAAAGTGGTAATGATACGAATTTTTAAATTTGTGCACATGTATAGTACGTAATGATTATATTCGTCATGAAGAGTTGGCACATGTGAAATAAAATATTTCAAAAGAAACTTTAATGTGTAACATGACTATATGCGTTTCATTAATGCCACTAAGTTGATAACAACTGGTTTGAAATTTTTTAGAAGTTCATCTTATCTTGTCTATGTGTTTTCAGGCTCTTCTGCAGTGGTCACTGCCGTGTACCTGTAGTGACTGTCCTTTGCAGAAACCGTGACAAAGCCCTGAAAGTCTTTCCCTCCAAGGATGAAGTGGGCAAGGTTTAATAAGGAATTTAGTTTTTTTAAAGCAGAAATTTTTAAATTATAATTTTGTGGTGACATTGATTAAATTGTTAGGTTCCTGTCCTCTCTTCCTGCCTCAGGCTATATCTGCAGTACTTGCTGGGGGAGCCCTATTTCCATTTCCCGAGTACATCCCACATATGCCAAGTCGTTCTGACCTTTACACAGTTTTTTGTGGCACCTGGGTGAGGTGAGATATTTCCAAGTCAGCGTGACACTGACACTTACCCCACAGGTGAAAAGAAGAACAGGGAAAATAAGTGCTCAGTGACAACAATTACTTTTTTAAAAAACCAGGTTTGTTGATAGTGCCATGAAAATTCCTGTCATGTAATGTGATTGATGTAATTTCTTCACAACTCAAGGGTCACTTCACTATGTTTTACAAATGCCTCTGGAGAAAAAGTACATCGCTTGTCCATATTTTAAATTTGTCACTGAGTGTATCACTAATTTATCAGTGATTAAGTGGGATAATCCAGTAAGAGTGTCAAATAGCAAGCATTATCTTTATGAGCGGTTTCTTTCCAAGAGCCATTTAACTTATATAAAAGTTACTTATTGTATTAGATGCAACTTGCACTGTCTTTGTCATTTCATAGATTTCTTAATAATCTGTCCAAGGATTAGTCTTAATTTCAGTTTTTCTAAAAAATGACTGACTTGTGAAATGTTTCACTAAGATTCTTGCCTAGAGTTTTTGATGACAAATAAAATGAACTGCAAAAACCTGGTAATAAGTTATTGATAAAGCCCTTCTGTCAACAAGTCATAGCGGATTCCATTATCTATGCTCCTAATCATGGAATTAGAAATGAGATTGTTCCCCTGCTCAGCATTTTTAAAATGTCACCTATTAACATCCCTTGTTATACTTCATGAGTAGTTATGGGAATGATGTTTTTACAGTGTTCTTCCCTTACAAATCCTTCACAGTGAGCAATCCATCTTCATCATCGTACAGATGTTTTCATACATGTGTCATGTGAGTGTGCCTGTTACAACTCATTACATGAGTAATTTTTCAACATTATTTACCATCTCATCAACTGCTCTTCAAACGTTGCTCAATGGAAAAGCAACAAGCTATTTTATTTCCATTTTTTTCCATCTCATGCTGGAAAATTCTTTTACAATGGGTAGGATTAAGTTTTCTCTAATATTGTGTAGCCTACCACATTTTGCAATCATGTGGACTACACTGTACCATTTGTTTTTTTTTTTCAATTAAAATACTGTAAACAGTCCAGGACAAGGGTCCTTGGAACTGTGACATATTTCTGGCAAGTTGGTTTAGGATGCCTCTATAAATGTTTCTTCAATCTTGATGATTTTGTTACTTCATTAGAAACAAAAACACACTGGCAGAGAAGGCACTGTGGTAACTTCTTTTTTATGGACAAAGCTATAAATCCAATTTCAAATAGTTTATTTTGTTGCCACTTTCCTTTACACTTGACATGGTGGAATAAGGTCGAGAGATATACATTTGGGCACGTGTTCAGCCATCATTAATAGAGCGAGTACTGGCCGAGGCTGATAACAAGCATCTGTGTCAGAGATACGGACACTGGGACTTGACTTTTTCTTGGTGGTGATAAAAGTTATGTTTTTAAAAAAACAGCTGTCCCCGTCTTTTCCAGCCAAGTACGGTTAACAAAGTACCATTACGTCTTTGCTTATACTGCACTTCCCTGTGTCTGGAAGGTTTTGTTTCCACCTTCTCTTGGTTATTAGCGCATACGGGTGGTGATCTCATTTCGGCAGATTTGTGCAGGCGCATCCTTTAATTACTTCGCACACCCTTGCCTCATCAGCCCTGCTAGTTTCACACATTTTGGGGGCATTTCAATGCATATGAGAGATTTTGATCGTACTCCTCCCTGCCATGATTGGACCTTACACATCCCCTTCTTTGTTCGGAAGTTTTAGTGTTTCGTAAATCTAGCAAATAGACTCTTTGACGTATATGTAAAGGAATTGGGGCCGCATTTCAGTTGATGGTGTCAGTTTTTAATCTGCAGGGCATGGAACAGTTCTTGGATCCTGAAGATCCCTGGACATCTTGTAAGTCATGTGGCACACCTGGCCCTTTCCACGAAATACCGGACTCCCTCAAACTCTGTCTCAACAGGAATGCCACGGCAAGTTCCCAAAATGCTTCCCAGAGGTGCCGCTCTGGATGGTATTTGTGAGTTGGACGTGGGGGTCCTCTGGCCCCGAATTGTTAGGTACAGATGCCACACTCTGTGGGTGCCAAATAGCAAGAGGAGCCCCAGTAGCCCGGCCCCCACACAGCCCTGCTGGAGGAGGAGGCAGTGCTTCTCCTCCCTGAACAAAGTCTCTTCTTCATCAGGCTGAGGTCTGGAGAGTTCGCCTTTCTCTCATTTGTACAAAAACACCAATAAATGCAAACTATGTACAAAGTGGTTAAGTGGAATACTGCCATAGCGAATTAAATATGTGTGGCTAGAAAATAAGCAAAAAAAGAAAAGAGAAAAACTCTTCAAGTGGGAAAATGATTTACCTAAAGTCTTTTCTTTATTGAAACATGACTGTAATTGTAGAAGACTGGGTGTCACAGCCTCCAGATGATTCTTTCAAAGGCACAAAGGTCGGAAAAGAAGGACTTCACAGGTGTCTGTTTTTGCCCCACCTTCTAGTGAAAGAGCAATGCTTCGCCTCCTCATAGTTTAATACTTAATAGTTTTGCCACAGGTTTGGGCAGGGGAGAGGTGAATCCCATCCAAACATGTGAACAGATCATCACGTGTAGGCATCTCTACTGAGGACATAAACTTCTTTCACTTGTGGCTTTGGCGTTCCTACTGACTCCATCTTCCCAGTTGGTTGTCAGGGCTGGGACCCTCGGGGCTCTGGTGATGGGACTGGAGCTCTTGCGGGGAACGGATTGGCGTGTGTCTGGTGTCCCCTCTCTGTGCAGAGTATGGAGGCTCCTGTGGTGGCTGCAGAGGGTGGGGCGTGCCAGTCTCATGGAGAGAAGAGGAATCACAGCTCCACTGCATTTGTTGTGTCTAGACGATCAAAATATCTTAAACCACCATCTTACATCTATTCCCAGTGAAAATCATGGTGACAAGCACAGACACCCTCCTGCTTCGCGGGAGTCGCCATCAGGGCTAGCCCAGCACTGGCAATTCTCTGTGACCTGGCGGTGACGTGCTGCGTCTGCCGGGGAGGCAATGCTCTGAGTCCAGGTGACCTCCTCTCTACCCAAAGCCACCGCAGCCGTGGCTGGCTCCCTAGTTCCTCCGGCCTTAGTCCCCCCGGGGCTGTCCATCTTCTTGCCCTGTTTACCAAGGACAGTAGGTGGCGGTCAGGAAGACTTCATGCTGGCCTCTGCCTCAGGCTGTGGGGACCCTGTATTGGAGGTGCACTCGTGTCTTTTGCTCCAAAACGCCAGGTGGGGAGAGATCGATCATTGTTCCACATTGCAGTTGAGGAAGACATGGGACACTCTTTCTCAAATACTCCCTCTTTTTGGAGCTGTGAGATGGAGTGCCTGGGTCTGTGGCGGGTCACTGGGTGGGGACAGCATCGAGAACATGGACTTCAGGACTCTGTGGGCGCTAGCGCCAGACTTGAATGTGAATCTCAGCTCTTCACTCTGTGTGAGGGACCTTCCCTCAGTCCAAATGCCCCAGTCACGGTGACGATACTCCCACACCTCTCTTAAGGAGGTCTTAACCCTAAAATGGGACAGATCCTAATCCAAATGACCCAGATGTAGTTCAGAGGCCCAGCTCTTGGCCTCCAGTGGTGGCTCTTCCAGACTGTTTGAAGCCACGTCCTCAGATGTCCTTCACTGGCATTAGGTCTGGACTGCCGGCTGCTTGCTGTGTAACCAGGACAGATAACAACAGCACCGGAGGAGAAACATTCTGCGATTTTATCAAAGTGTGAGAAACTCACCAGCTCAAACTCCTGCAGTTCTAGTGGTCCCGGACTAGATTTTAAAGTAAGATTAGCAGACTTTGGTTGTTATTCCTGAGCATATTTATTTTATTTTATTATTATTTTTATTTTTGGTACTGGGAATTGTGCTCATGACCTTGTGCTTGTCAGGCAGGTGCTGTGCCACTGAGCTATATCCCGAGCCCCTGAGCATACTTAAATGTAATAGTCTCTTTTGGTAAGTGGGGTTGGGTATGTGGGGGTGGATGGTGTCTTCTACTAAAGTAGGAGCAGTCTCTAGTTTTTTGTCTGAAAATTCACACACAGATTCAAGGCCCTGATCAACACACTGTACTGTAGGGCAATGAACCCACTGCAGTGAGTGCCCTGACAGAATAAGTAGGTTATTTTGTCCAGAGTCACCTGGTGTGAATCATGCGCTGTAGACGCTGGGCTTCCTGGGCCAGCGTGAGAGTGGCTGAAGGAAGATGGGCTGGGACTCTCCTCCTGCTGACCTGGCTTTTGTGCACCTTGGGGCTGCTCTTATGACAGGGAGATTTTCTTTTTTTTTTTTTTAATTTTTTTTATTTTAAAGATAAAAGGAGGGAAACATTAACAGACATACAACATTTTACAACATATCACAAGCACAATACAGACAATACAGAGTTACAAACAAAGTGACAGGGAGATTTTCTTTCAGGGAAATCTGGTGAACTGAAAAGTCCTTTGTATCTTCTGTAACCTGGGGAGAGGGGTTTTAAATCTCCTGCTTTTGGGAGGCCAGGGTGGCTGAAAGCTAACAAAGCAAACCATTTTCAGGTTGATGAGCTGAGAGAAGGGGGACTGAGGGAGACTCTAGAGAAATCCCCAGAGTGGCTTTCTCTCCCTTTTAACGTGCACGTGTGACCAGACTCCGAGAGCCGACTTGATCTATGAGCTCCTGGTGGGCGCAGGGCTTGAAGGCTGCTACTGTTAGCAGCCCGGTGCGGCGAGCACCCTCTCTTGAGACGCAGCCAACATCGCGGCTGCACGCTGGACAGGTTTATGCGCGGCACTGGCGCAACCTTTACCATCACCTAATTAAACATATTATAATGTCAGCTCGCAGGGCAAACACTTTCTCTCAGAAAAATATAATACTTATTCTGGAATGGAACAAGACTTTTTTTTTCTTTTTGCTTTTAATATTGACGATTTACAAAGCTTTAAAATTTTTATTAAAAATTCTATCTTTTGCATTTTCCCAAGTTTCTCGATTAATTTTGAGAGTGTGGAAAGAAGTCTTGGGCCTCCCACCGCAGGCCACTGGCTCCTCGATTCTTCCTCCACCCTGAGGGGAAACCTGTGCCACCCCAGCTCTGCTGTTGTGGGGGTGGTGGTGCTGGGGGGTCTTTCAGCCTCTTCTGGGTCCCTGGAAGTAAAAGTTGATTATTTTTGCACAGGGATATTAAAATGCCAGATAGAATTTTTTGGTTCCCTGGTGAGGGTATCCATGCATTGAAGAGAAATGCTCCAGCACCTTTCGAAGGAGTTGCACAAGTGCAAATTATGGGGCCCAAGAGAATTAGTTCCATTTCTTTCAGTTAGCCCTTCCGGTCCATCAGAAGACAATTGTGGTTCTCTAAGCAGCAATAAATCCCGGGGGTGAGGACGTCCCGTCCCTGTCCGTCCCTGCCCTTTTCCTTCTCCAGCAGGTATCCAGCGGGCTGGGTGTGGCCACTGCAGCTACGGCACATATTAGGTAATACCCCCTGTTAGACAGCAGATGTGTGAACTAGTTTAAAACTTTTATTAGGGCTTTTATTAGACTCCGATGCAGTCCCGGCCTCTTTACAGTTGCCAGCTTAGCCAGTTGCTCACAAGTTCTAACAAATTAGGAATACCTAATGCCTAAGCTATTCTTACACTTTGGGGACAAAATCCCAAACAAATCACAGTCTTCCTTGTGAATCCAGTCTCCCTCTTAGAAATTGCACTTCCAGGCAGAAAGACGCTGGAGACAGGGTTTCATTGTGGCTTTGTAATAACAGTGCAGCTCAATTCTCTCGAGCACATAAAACCCAGGGTCTTTTATCATTTTCTGCCTGGTCCCAGAATGCCCTCGCTGAAGTCTTTGATGGCTTTCCAGCTTCATTTTCCCTCTTCTGTTTATTGCATGCATTCCTTAAGTCACCTGGATAGGATTGTGGGTGCCAGGCTGACCTTTTCAAAGGTTGAGCTTGGCCTTAGATGCCCAGGACAGGTACCGAGGAAGGAGGAGCTCCCTACACTACTTCTGCTTGCTGGAAGAGCGAGGGAATGGGGGCATCTCTGTACCTGGGGAGGCACAGCCTCCTGGTCCTTGACTTCACAGTTTTTATTACGTGCCAGTGAAGTGAGCTTACGGGCCGTCTAGCTCCTTCATCTGAGAAAGACATTAATCTCCCTACCCAGACTGATTTGGACGGGGAGGAGCAGCAGAGCACACGGACTGTGTGTGCTCACGAGCACTCACACACGGCCCTCAGACTTTCCCTTCCAGTTTTAATGCAGACGTCAACGTGAGCTTTGTCAGGCACCAACAGCTACACTGAAATGTAAGTCTTTTGGGCAAGTGAGATGATAGGAGAGCATCATATTTTAGAAAACAAAACAAAACAAAAGCTCTTGAATTGCTCGAATGTTATAATTAAACCTAATGCAACATCTTTAATGCAATTTGCAAGGCTGATGTATAAAGATTGTCTGCCTTGTTCACGATCCAATATTCAAGGAGAGCAACTCCGTCTCTGCGCCACATCATTTTTCTATCTTCCGTCATTTTCTTTTAAGTTTCTGCCATAATAATCACTTCCTGTAGTAATAGTTACAAGTGAGGAAAGAGCTGAAGGACTCCCAGGAGAGTGGTGTAGATGTTCAGTTACGTTTATCTTCACCCCTTAAACAGGTGACGTCCCGCACAGAGGCATCAAATTTACATCCGAAGCTGGGACTGAAAGACCTGCTTTCCATGCTGCCGCTGCTGGGGCTTCTCAGGAACCTGCCTGGTCACGTTGCTGTTGCTCTCCATAGGGAGACACTGGGGAGAAGGCACAGATGAGGGGCAGGATGTGTCCTAAGCCCCGGTGGCCACCAAAGCTGAAGCTGTAACCACTGACTGCACAAGGGGTCCCTGTCGTGATCGGAAGGTCCTGCGGGTAGTGCAGCCCTGCGGGTGACAGAGCCGCACACAAGCGCCTAGGTGTAAGGACAGTCGTGATGTAATAGATCAGTAACTGTCCTCAGCCAGCCTGCCTCCAAGCAGGGTGACTGTGTGCCCGTCCTGAATAGGTTTTGTGTGGACTGACATTTGAATACCTTCATCATGTTTGGAGAAACCGATGGTGACTTGAGTGAGCTCTGAATTCTCCCAGAGAATCATCCTGGAATGAATTGCTCACTCACAATTCACTTCTTCCCCCAAAATATTCTGAGCCAGATGGTTTGCTTGGGACTTGGTGCACTAGCTGGCTTTCCCACTGCTGGGGTCAAGTATGTGACATCCAGAACATGGGGAGGAAATGGGTTACTTTGCTCGTGGCTCTAGGGGATCCAGTTCATGGCAGAGGAGTACTGTTGAGCAGAAATAATTCCTGCCAGCTGGGAAGCAGAGCAGGAGAGCAATGCCTGAGAGGAAGGGGCCAGGGAGGAGTTTCAGACCCCAAGGTCATGTCTCTATGACCCACACGGGCATACCCTGAAGTGTGCTTTATTACTCCATAGATGGCTCCCAAGTCAACCCAGTTGACAGCTAAGCTTAACCATCACACTTAGCACTGCACAGAGATACAGTGACGAATCACACAGCCCTGCAAGTGTATTGCAAGTCTAAGGATTACTAGACATCGAAGCAGCAAACCACAGCAATCATCCATCCATCCATCCATCCATCCATCCATCCATCCATCCATCAATCCGTCCATCCATCCCTTCCTTCAGCCATCCACTAGTTCCTTCCTATAACAGTGCTATGTAGCAAGGATACTGAACACCCACAAGGCACTGGGCTAGAGGAGATGTGGGGTAGGAAAATGATTATGATTTGTTATTCCTCGTTTAGTTAGATGAACACGATAAGCACTGGTGCCAGAAAAATGAGATAGCTTAGGTAGACTGTGCAAAATACAGTGAGAGTCAAATGAAAGAGTCTACAATCCAATCTCAGCCTTGTTCCCTGGGGTCCTGAGGCCTGGTTGCTCCACCTCCGCAGTGGCTTCTTCCTTACTGGTTCCTCCCCTGGCCTGATTGTCCTTGAGCCTCTTTGTCTTGGGGCAGTGGGTAAAGAAATGGCATTTGCAGGGTGGGCAGGAACTGGATGAAGAGGAGAGGCGCTGGGCAGCATGACACATGCCTATAATCCCAGCTACTGGGGAAGCTGAGGCAGGAGGATGGCAATTTGAGTTCAGTTGGGCAACTTAATGAGATCTTGCCTTTAAAATTAAAAAAATAAATAAACAAAAAGCGCTGAGGGTGTAGCTAGGTGATAGAACACTTGCTAGCTTGGATGAAGCCCTAGGAATCATCCCCAGCAGTGCAAAAATAAAATAAAAGATGGGAAGGAGCTTCAGGGAGTGGAAACGCATTTGTGAAGGTCCTGAGGAAAGAGGGATGGAGGTGAAAGCAGGACCCAGCAACAGCAGTGCTATAGGACAGGGGCAGGTCTGTGCGCGAATGCCCCGGAGGACCTGGGGTGGCCGGAAGGCCCCTGTGTTTCAGCGCTCTGGAGGTCATGTCCAACCGGCCCCATGGTCGTCTCAAGGCAGAAGGAGCCTTGAATTCAGCCCCAACCTTGACTCTATTCCTGCGGCTGGATCCTCAGCGAGTGCACAGGCACCGGCACCTCTACCGGAGCCGGAACGGCCGCACTGGGAACTCAGACCCGAGGCACCAAGTCCTCTGTGCTGCTGCTTCTCCTCTTTGATTTCCAAGTTCCCATTTCAAGTGACTAGCTGAGCGGTGGCTGGTCACTGCCAGGGCTGTGGACTCCACTGCCGTCCAGGTCCAAGCGGTCCCTCACTTCCAGACAAAGCCTTGCGCCCTGGAGGCAGATTCTCCTTATCGGCCCGGACTAGACCTTGTCGTCTCGTGAAGCCTCCTGAGCTCTTAGGTGGGGCCTTTGCAAGGTGACTGGGTTATCAGTGTTTACGTAGCCGACGTGGGCTCGGGAGGTGGGCGTGGTTGGAGGAGGGGTTCGCTGGGGGCGTCCGTGTCTCCCTTCCTGGCTTCTCCCTGGCTGGCTCCGCTTTCTGGATGCCAGGAAGTGAGCAGCTCCGCTCCACTGTGCCGTCCTGCCCTGTTGCCAGCCGAGGATGGACTGAAACCTCCGCAGAACGCGAGTCCAAACCTCACCTTACATTGTGGGTGTCCAGTATCGTGTCCCAGCTGTGAGGAGAGTGACCGAGACCACCTTACCCTCCCACTGGCAGCAGCCGGTCAGCATTTGGTCGCGATGGACGTAGTTACTGTCTCTATTTAAGATCAGTGGAATCATACAACGCACAGCCTTTGTGTCTGGCTTCTTTCACTTAGTACTTCATCTGAGTTAGATCCTGAATTAGTATCTCATTCCTTTTTATGGCTACTAATATTGCACTCTCACCCATTTTTTTAGTCATTCTGATCAAAACACTTCTTGTATGAATGTGAGATAGGAGTCTGGACATTCCACTCACAAATCCAATTTTCCTACGCTGCCAGAGGAGGGCAAAGGAAAACATTTTTATGAAAAGCGGAGAGAATCAGGCTCTTGCCATTTAAAAGGAGGTTTATGTTTTTTTTTGTGACCCTATTGGTCCCCATAGCAACAAATAAATTAGCGCTTGGGTCACTAATGGTTGTACAGTGCCACCATGTTTGAAAAGTTTGGGTAATATTTTTCATGTTTAGCGTGTGCCGCCTTTTTGATTCTCAGACTTGTAATGGAGATCTTAGAGCCATTCTCATTAAATATTCCTAGACTGTGTGCTCCTTCTCAGCTGTTTAAAAACATGTCAATAAATTCTTACTGAAAGCACATCCGCCTTGGAAGCCAGTGGTCACCAAGGGCTGTTCTGTGGGGTGTGTCCTGGGCCGGGATGACAGAATACTGAACATTCAGAACACGGGAGAAGATCTCTACTCACTCCACTCTGGTTTTCATTGTCTGCAAGTACTGACTCACAGGGTGGCTTTCTTTTCTGCATGTGAATTTTTCAGATCTACTGACTTTATTTTCTCCTCTTTGATGAGCTGCTTTTGTTAGGCTTTGAGAAGGTTGTGCAGATCACTGACTTGGTTTCCTCCAAGAAACCTAATGCTGTCTGATGTTGGCCGCCTCTGGGCAGACAGAGCGAGTCATGAACCTGCCTACAGGACCAGCGGGGGATGCCCCGGAAGGTAGCATCTTGGGATGGCCTTTGGCAGTGCCTGAAGTTCCTCTCTTACAGCCATTGAGTCTGTTGACCTCCACTGTCGCATAAATGACGCTTAGTTGACTTCCATCCAGGGTCTTCTGTCTGCACAGAGCATTTCGGTCCCAACAGCAAAAGCCAGAAAATCTCCAGTCTTGCAAGCCATGTCTACATTCCTAAGCCCAGTTGTATGACCTCAGAGGCCCTGCTGTGGCTGCCATATAATTTCACACCCTACATCAGATGTTTTTCTACAAACAGGGCCTCTTTTATCAACTACTTACAGTGGGGCTCTCCAAGGGTATTTAATAGGATATGGCTGGGATACTTTCCTATTATTTAAAGTTTCAATGGAAACCAAAGCTGAGAACCATGAGTTAGAAGAGTGCACATCGTAAACACAATCTTTTAAGGCTTGCCATGAGATGGGAAGCTAGTCCTGAGATATCCCACGAAGCAATCCCAGGCTATCAAGTAGGAGATGGAGATTTGTTCATGGAAGTTATTAGCAGCAGAAGAGAATATTGCCAATGCTCTGTCCCCTGGGGGGGGTGTCATAAAGACCCCAGAGTCCCACAAGTTGGCAGGACTCACAGTGCTCCCATAATACTCCTACAATATCGCCATTGCTCTGTCCCGCAGCTGGTGGTCAGGTCCCACTGTGGTGCGTCAGTGGATAACAGCGAGAGGTAGCCGAAGAGTGCTGGAGGGGAGTTCTTTCAAGTTTTGGGATTTTTGCGAGTAGAATACAAACGCTTATATTTGTCTGGAGAGTCCTGAGGACAGAAGGTTGTCTAAGGCCACCCATGATGGCCGGGAAGGAGAGAGAGCAGACACAGGTGAGGCAGTAGATAGGGATGGGACACTTTCAGCTGAACTGGCTTTATTAGCACTTTCCAAATCTCTTTATTAGTTTTAAGCGAGTTAGTCATCCTTGGCACTGTTATCATTTTGGGATGAATACTTCCTTGTTGTGGGAGACTGTCCTGTGAATTGCAGGGTGCTGCGGACATCTGCGGTCCTGCTCTCTGAACAGCAGTGGTTCCCCACCGTCACAGCCATCAGCTTTTCCCCTGAGGAGGCCAAATGTTAGGCAACTGAGGGCTAGACCTGCCTTTGGTGAGAAACAAACAGAACAAGCCCTGATTTGTGGGGTTTATGGATGTTTGTGGTGTAACCATTTCGATCCCAGTAGATTCCAAGATAGCAGTGTGCTATAGGTGAAGACCGTTGGCGAGACACACAGTGTTTCCAGAATACTCCTACAGTAGAGGAAAAGGATATCAGATGCACAGGTGATAGTAAAGTAATAGTAATTAGGATGCATCGTCCTTATTTTTTTTGTTTGTTTGTTTTTTTTCCAGTACCGGGAACTGAACTCATGACCTTGCACTTGCCAGGCAGGTAGCATCATCCTTATTTTTTAATAGGATTTGCTTATTGTAAAGTTTATATACTTTAATTTTTAATTATGATTGTGTTTAACAACTGGTTTATAATTTTTCTGAAAATTTAAGAATGTACTTTCATGGGTTAATGTAAGTTGCCTGAAGCACACTTTGTTAATTGCCCAGTTATGAAAGGAGAGAAAGAGGGAGAGACAGAAAGAGAGGGCAAAAGAATTCTCTTGTAGTTTACAATATAAGTCAAATGGAATGCACCATGGAAACTATATAATTCTGTATGCTCTGTATAACTCAAACATCAGCCTGTCCCCAGGGAGGCTTTCCTCCAGCAGCGAATGGAGGGACTCCCAGGTGACAGTCTGAGTCCCTTCCCGTGCTTGTTCATGTGACAGCTGCCTCTCTGTGGCTCTCCACAGCTGTGCCCCTGGGCTTTGCTTGCTCCTGGCCTTGGACCTGTGCCAGCATCCTCAGCTGCAGAGAGACCAGCACAGAGAGAGATCATGGCTGCTAGCATTGCTCTTCTCTTTCACCGGTGCGTTTACTCTCTGTCTCTTAAGAAACCCTAAAATACACACATTGAACCCTCGCCCCAAATGTGAGACATGGAGCAGGGTAAAGAGGTGATGGGTCAGTGGGTAGGGGCAGGTTCGATCTGCTGAAATGAAATCCACTGATCTTACATCACCACTGGGCACTGATAAAAAAGACTGAAAAGAAAAGACAGGGTAGACGGGAAGCACAAAATCGTACCGTAGAAATATAAGCCAAAATAGCAGCACTTAAAATAGATACACAAGGAATCAACTTACCACTTAAAAAGGCAGAAATTTAAAAATAAATCTTTTTCTCTGGAACTATCTCAGTATTGATTTCTCCATCTCCTTCGAGTGTGGGAAAATTGTACTTCTCCATTTGGTCTTAGAATCCCTCTCCCTCTTCATCAACCCGCCTCATGCAGTCCTGAGGGCACAATAGCTCCTGTATGAAGGGCTTCAAAATTTGAGATCATTACGTTTCAGTAGCACTAGCAATTGGTTATATAAGTGTGTACCATAACATAATACGCAACACGTGATGTGTGTTTCAGTTATCCATGCCGATTACCTATGGGCTGTGTGTATGTACGTATAGAAATATTTCTCTCTCTTGTGTGACATATATGCACTCACGTCTCCCACCTCATATCCTCTGCAGAAACATTGAAGGCCTGTTTTTGATCAGTATCATGACTGTATAGAGCTCAAGGTGGCTATCTCTGTGGATGAAGTCTGGAAGGTGAGGTGGAGGAAGGCCAGTGTCTTCGGGTCTAACAATGTTATAGCTCGCATGAACTAGTTAGCTAAAACATGTGTCTGCCAGCCTCAGTCTCCCCAGTCCCTGAGACCAGTCCAGCCAACGCCCCAGCATCCTGGTGCTTGGTCTCAGACAATATGCACGTTTGCGGTTGGTGGGCACACCGCCCTTCCTCTAGTAAGATGCTCCTGGTTCAGGCAGCGGCTTCTGCACTCTGCTGTCCCAGCCCTGCTGCCTGCCTTACTCTCCTAAGGCACATGGTGATTGTCTCAGAGAAGATGCGGTGAGGATTAGCAGGTCAACAGTAACATGCTGGTCATGCGTGTGGGATTGTCTTGATGACAGGAGATTGTGTTCGGAAAATAGGCAGAGGGCCGAGATTTATGAAGAGGAGGGTGCAGGTGACACCCGGGCACAGGTCATGTGGTGTCCCCTGAGACCCTGCTGCAGGACAGGAAGCCACTGTGGATTGGCTTCAAGCTAAGGAGGTTATTAAGGTTACATTTTATCTACTCTTGGGTTAAGTATGTGTTTGTAAATATTTCAAAAAGTGAAACTTATTTAGTGTTTTGTTTAAACACAGAAAAAAAGAGTACAGAAAATATTTCATTTTCAGTAGGAGAAAAAACACCCAAATTGCCAGTTCTAGAATGGCCTTTCCATCTAGGTTTCTCTAGCTTCAAATATAATGAAAGAAAAACAGACCAGCTAATACTCCCTTTATTTGGTTAGGCGAACTGAGTGGTCAGATGTCAGTGCTCAAAAGTTATCATTCAGCCTAAAGCCCAACTTAATTATTTGCAATAATTTATTCTGTATTTTGGGGAAAGGTGGCTATGTCAGTTTTACTTACAATCCTGTGAAAATACAAGTTTTCCTTCCATTGCTATATCCTTTTTTCATGCAGATAAGCAAAATATCAAGTAAAGAAGTGATTAAACTTAATTAGAAATTACAGGAGTTTAAAATTTATTTTTTTGACCTTAATTTATACCTGATTTTAAAGACTGAATTGCCATTTTGGAAAAAATTTAAATCCTTTGAGAGAAATAAACTTTTAGAATGGTCTAATGTGCATAATAAAATTTTTAAAAAATTGGTCACTAAAATAATATTTTCTATGTCAGTTTTTCTTTAATATCAGCCACTTCTTTTTGACTGTTTTATTGAAAATTCTACAGACAGTAGCTTATTTTTCCACCAAGCCAAGCACCTGAGATTTTTGGCAGATGGATATAAGACCGGTAAAATTACCTATAACATGTAACGTTATATCATAACTTACACAATGTTTATAGAATATATTTCAACATTTGCTTTTTTACAAAAGCAAATGTGTCCACACGCATAGGTATATTACAATGGAAAACAAAATGAGTGGTTCTGGATCATGTGCCCTTCCTCTGAGGACTTATTGTTCTGTTTTGCACCTACCCACTGACAGGCCTCCAGATAGATCAGTTCTTCGGTGCCAGCACAAACAAAAGAGAGGAACGTTTGCTTAGAACCCGGTTCATTAGCTTGATTTCCAAGGGTGAGCTAGAACTGTTCCTGACTACACAGCCTGCGACGACAGGTCGCCTGGGGGACCCGCTCCTCGCTGTGTTACTCTGCTACCCGAGGTGCTTGCTGCTTGACTTCTACTTCTTTGTCCAAGTTTTCAAATGCCCGTGATCTTCCTATTTAAAATTGCACTTTTCTACCCAGCACCTCCTATTTCTTTTACCTGGTTATTTTTCTCTGAGATGTTACATGATCACATTACGTGTTCTCTTCGCTCTTTCCTCACAGCAGATTGTACATGTATGATAGGAAGGATTTCATCTTTTGCATTTGTTTCTCTTTTACACTGCACTGCAGTACTTCTGTTGCCTATGCAGTGCTGGGTAAATTGTAGGAGACAAATCTTGTTTAATGCATAACACATGATTGGATGGGTGTAGATTACTCTCTCCATATATTTGTATTCATTAGTTAATTCTTTAAAAGTTAAAAAAAGGAATTATGGTATTTTATAAAAGTAACAGATCTACTATAACCAACACCTAAACTAATGGCAGTGTACACTGTGATGAGTTAGAGGAAAACAATCTAAAGAAACAGAGCCAGTAATAGAAAGGGGAAAAGATGCTGAAGATCACAAATTTTTTCTTAACCAAAAAAAAAAAAAAAAAATCAATAAATGCAGTGTTACTCTGCCAAGTTGACAGAACTGAGTTGTAAGTATTTGACTCATTCAGTACAAAGAAAACCATGTAAAAAGTACTTTTTAAAAAAACTGACTTGGGAGAGATGTGACTGTTGCTTATGTATTTACTGCTCAGTGGGATGTTCCCACCACTGGAGCTTCCAGGGCACACTGTGGAGCAGCTTTTGGGCACAGGTCTTTTTTCCCCTGCAATGGAAGCTAGGTGGCAAGCATAGCACACAGCTTTCCAAATGGATTTGTGATTGGTCAGAGGCTTGGGGGAGAAAATGGTCTGTGGGCCCAAAACAACAAGGAGAATGGAGATGATACTTAGTTTTGTTTTCTTTCTTCTACAGCTTTATCTTTCTATTGAATAAGAAAGATAATCTCTGCTCATTCGCTGGCTCTCCTTCCTATTGGAGTCTAAAAGGGAAAGCATAACGTTGTCTTTGTAACTTAATTTGGAGCCTGGGTTTTTTTTCCCCTTGGAAAAGGTGGGTGTTTGTGAAAGAGGAAAATGCTGAGATAGATATTAGGGGAAATATTGTTAGTGGTAAGAGATAATAAGTGGTGGGCGAGATGGACAGAGGAATGGCGAAACAGCCTTGGCTTGGGAGATGCTGCCTCCAGCCTGCCATCCTTGAGCCACTAGGCTGCCTACATCTGTCTGTCCACGTCAGAGGTTCAGATTAGTATCTAGAATTCATTCGCGAGGGGAAGCACGCACATCACTAGCGTGGGCCAGCATTTCTTACATGGTGCAAACACCATATTCCTATCCGCGCCTGTAATTCTTCACCAGAATGGAGTTGTGTCCCAGTAAGGGATGCACGCTGTGTCCACGAATGTTGTGTTTGCATCTGATCACATATCAGCCCCAAAGACGCTTTGAAAGACACTTGCAAGGGGTGCCTGCGTGGGCTTTCACCTGAAGACGCAGCGTTAAGTGTGCACTCCTTCTGAACAGTGTTTGCACTTTTCCCTTTGGCGCCTGGGTTATCTGCAGACTGACAAGTCCTCTCCTTTCCTTTCTTTAATATCTCATCTACCCATTTTGAATTCAGTGATCTCCTATGTAACAAGACATTTACACTAACATTCTGGATTTAACTTGACTTGCCCTAAATTTTAAGAATATAGGTTGACATCTCTAGTAATACAAGAATTAGGGGCTGTTAACACACACTAGGATAGTGTATCAAGTTACCCACGGTAAGGACTTTTGAGTTTGGGGTGTACGTAGCGAGTTTTGTAGAACCAGAAAGAGCTAGATAGGTGAACCCCCAAAATTCAAAATCTCTCCCTCTTACCCCAGCTGTTTCTCCCCTGTGTACGTACACTGCCTAATTTGTTCAAGATCTAGGCGAGTCAGTTTTGTATATATTACCACATTTTTACCTTTTCTACATCAATAAGCTGTTTTTTGTTGTTGCTTCATTTTATAGTCTAGGAAATGAATATAGAGACAGTAAGCAACATTTCTAGCCACACCCCTCCTGTGTGAGATGGAATTCGAACTCACCCGTGTCAGACCCCAAGGTCAGAATTCACTGAGAAAAGACAGTTCCAGCCGGGTGTGGTGGTGCACACTTGTAATCCCAGCACTCTGGTAGGCTGAGGCAGGATTATCTATCACAAATTCCAGCCCAGTGTGAGAAATTTAGCAGTTTGATGAGACCCCTGTCTGAAAGATGATAGGGATGAGGATGAACGATAAAACAGACTGGCTCTGTGGTGCAGTACAAAGGCCCTGGGTTCAATCCCCAGCAATGTGGAAAAGAAAGAAAGAAAAAGAGAGAGAAAGAGAGAGAGAGAGAGAGAGAGAGAGAGAGAGAGAGAGGGAGAGAGAGAGA
>NW_004955520.1:4032611-4126305 GCF_000276665.1 Chinchilla lanigera
AAATACTATGTTAGTATTATTATAAGAAAAATTTTGGCCTGTGGACCTTGTGAGAGGGTTTTTATGAATATCTTAGTTTCTTGGGAATCTTGGGGGGCTTTGAGGGCCAAACTTTGTGAACTGCTATGAGAGAGAGAGAGAGAGAGAGAGAGAGACAGAGAGAGAGAGAGAGGGAGAGAGAGAGAGAGAGAGAGAGGGAGAGAAAGGAAGGAAGGAAGAAAGAAAGAGGGAAAAGGGAAGTCCTGTGTGACATTTGTCTTGTCAGGTTAAGGCAAGAGGAAGGACTTCCCCTTGATTTTGACGGTTCCCAGCCTGGCCCTGCTCCTGGCCCAGGGTGCCTCATCCCTCCTGACCCACACTGTCTTCTTTCCTGCTGCGCTGGCCTTCCCCAGGTATCCATCTTTCTGCTCTGTGTGAGTGACCTGCTCAGATGCTTTTCCTTCTGGAGGGGGTGCCTCTCTCCCTTTGGGTGCGAGCCTGGTCCTGCGTGCACATCGGTGTGCCATCAGCATGAGCGCTGACAGTCGCTCCGTGGCGGGTAGGGAGTAGGGGGTGTGGCACCTCTTGGTTCCCGTGACATCTGTGTTAATGTGACAGGCAGAAGAAATCATTTCCGGGGCTTTGCAGTTGAGGCTCCTCCAGCCAAAGATAGAAAGCTGTTGTGTGACTATTTTGGAACCTCAGAAACAATTTTGGTTTCATTCTGAGTGGCGGGGGAGGGGGACAGTGGCTCTGATTTCTCCGGCTCTGATCTACCCATCTCATATTAGAACATGTAATTGCAACTGTGCTGACTGTCTTAAAATTTGTGAGCAGCATGTCCTCTGGACACATTGCTTCTTTAAGAAGCTCACTGGTAGTTTATAATTACATAATTTCATAAATAAATTAAAGGACTAGCAGCCGCTGAGGGAGAGCGTAGCCCTGGAGCCGTGCTTGGAGTCTCCCCAGCAGGAGGCACTCACGTTGGGACTCTTGCTGCCGGGCTGCTGTTTCCAGTGAGTCCTTGCGGGGCGCTTTGCTTAGCATTTGCTGCTCAGTCCTGACTCAGGACTGCGTCCAGTGCGTCCTCTTGGAACCGGCAAAGCCACCCCACAAAGGAAAACATTTCCTAAGAAAAGCCACAGACTTCTGCTATATCCATCAGAGATGACCTGGACGCTGGGATCCATTCACCGGACACTGCCTCTCTTCGGCTCTTGGTCCCATGAAAGCCCAAACTGTGGCTCCTCTTTCCCGTGGTTCCTGAGTGAGGGCCCTTCACCTACGGAGGGTAGGGGACCCAAGGTCCTGGCTTACCGGGGTTACACTGTCTTACCACCGCAAGTGCCACAGCGTGGGACGTCCTCCTTCAAGGTCAAACAGGACGCTGGTACCTGCACACAGCTGTTGACCAAAAGACGAATGCTCTGGGATCAGCTGATGGCTTTGGGCAGTGACGCTCAGGTGCACATCTGTGGCTGAATCCCATGCAATTTAAGCTGAGAGGCAGCACACATCCCCAGAGGGGCTGTCAGAGGTTCCAATCAGATGTGCTGATGGGGTGCACCGGCACATGGATGTGTGGGTCTACTGATAGGCTCTCTCAGCCCTGGCCTCAGCCACTCTCCTCCGGCCACGAGTTACCCTGTCCATCCCTTTATGTGACAACAGCGTCACTTTCCGTGTGTGCCATATTGACAGAGAAGGTGAAAGTACTGGTCAGGACGCACCCATTGCTGTAATAGATGAAACCGTACTTGATTCTTTCTGTCATAAACACAAGCTATAAACCTGTGTCATGGTGCATGCCTATAATCCCAGCAGTCTGGGGGCTGAGGCAGGAGGATCCCAAGCCTAAACCTACCCTGGGGAACTGAATACTCCTGTCTCAATATAAAAATGAATAACAACCAAAAGGCTTGGGGATGTAGCTCAGTGAATACTCCTGTCTCAATATAAAAATGAATAACAACCAAAAGGGCTGGGGATGTAGCTCAGTGCAAAGGCCCTGAGTTCAGTCTCTAGAATCAGAAATACATATATGCATGCACACGTACATGTGGGCTGTGTGAAGCTGAGACAAAATGACATTCAGTTTGTCTTGTGTGCAGCCGTCTTCAAGGTGACGTAAATCACAGGGGAAAATCGCTGACTCACAGAGACTGATCTCAGCAAACTAAATCTGCATCGAAAGCACAAGGCCACCGACCCAAGTGAGAAATACACAGACACAGGAGGGGCATCAAAAGACATTCCAGTGTGGTTTCACTTACCTCTGTTCTCAGCAAACACCTATCGTTTCAGTCTGAATTAACCTCCGTGATGTTTCAATCCCATGCTTGACTTAGTGGATGTGGAACATGATCGAAATACATTGCACATTAATCCCCGTATGAAAGGGAAGAGTGGGGGGAGGTGATTAAAGTATGTGCGCGTACAAATCTACCAAAAGAGCACCCATTAATCTGTGTAACCAACATGCAAGATTTCAAAATGTGGGGGAGAAAACCAAGACATCCAGAAATGTCAAGACAGCTAAGTAAGAATCATATAGTTGAACCCCAGATTTCCAGGCATCTATGCCTTCATGCAATTGTTCCAAAGAGGTTTATTCAGGTTGGAACTGGAGAGGACGTCAGCATTCGAGGTCCTCCCGGCCAGCACACGGAGCCGGTTCGGATTCCATGGGAAAAGCTGGGCCTGTGCAGACCAGAACTTTGCACTCTGCCAAGCTTGAAGCCTGCCCAAGCTCTGCCTCTTCGATTGCTTAATGCATTAGTGGACTGGCTCCAGTTCCCAGCGGTCAGAGCTCCACATCACACGGTCTCTGTCCCATCTGCTGCTAATTGGCACTCTTGTTGGTAGTTTCCAAAAGCAGAACAGGAAAAATAAAAGGGACCATCTTTCTATCCTTAGAAGCTCAGAGCTCAGGACAGGCAGTCCTCAATTTAAAATGAGCCATAGATGAAAATGTTGTATGTAAATCAGTTGTTCAGAACCCAGAACAGATTTTTCCAATGAAGCAAAATCATGCCTGGTGGTTTGTTCCCGGGGTCAGCCCGGTTCACAGAAGCCTGTCAGACCAGCGGGGCTCCCCATGAGTAGCCCCAGCCTCTGGGCACAGGAGTGTCTGGGGTGCCTGAGGAGCAGGAGGGGGGTGAAGCCAGCATTTTCTTTGGTGCATGAGGCTGGTGGCACTCTGACAGGGTGTGAGACCTTGGGCAATTCCCTGTGCTCTTTTCAGCCTCAGCTGAGGGGCAGGTCATACAGGTTACTTTAGTCTTTGCTGGGTTATTGCTCCAAGGATCAAATAAAATAATGCAGATGAAACAGTTTTAAAATGACTTCTCCCTCCTTGTGAAATAACAGACTCTCGGATTCTTTTCCTGTTTCCTTCCTGACCCGGGGCTCAGGGACTGCCCACCACCCGAACCTCACTTTGTGATTTCTGTATGGGAGGTCAGAAGTCTGGGAGGAGCAGAGAGCATGGGGCTGGCTCCTCGAGACGGGCAGACCTTCTGTCCCACAGAAACGCTCCATGGCGCAGGCTGCTTTTTATGGCCCTGGTATTTCCTTCCTAGGTCTCTAGGGATTGGCTTGTTGTTTTCATGGTCCACATCTGTAGCTTCTGGACGGCACTTTCCCCTTCTCAGTTTTACAGAGGACTCATCATCCTTCTGAAGGCTTCATAAGGCACTTGATAGCTCGATACTAAGAGAAGGGAGTAGCAAGTCAGAAGCCTCATTGCCGAGAGATCTTGGGGATGCTATGAGCCCTGGGGTCCCATCCTTACTGCAGACACCAGGAGGCAGCCTGGGACTCTGCAGTGAATGCATACACGAGGATATCCCACTCCCATTCAGAAGGAGGGAAAAGCCAGAGCTGGCTTCTCAGGGCAGTGACTCACAGCGAGCCTGCATGGACGTGTGCAAGTCGAGCGTCTCTTTTGATCTGACTGGTGAAGCGAACAGGCAGGTGGAAGAAGAAAACAATAGCCAGGGCCACAATCCACACTCAGCCGGACTGTTTCACAGATGGCTGTACATGTGTTTCAGTCTGTCGTGGGTGTGGAGGAATCACAGCCTGAAAAGCCACTGACTCTGTGGTCCGCAGGCTCAGAAAGCTTGGTGCACCAGCCCCGCACCTGCTCTGCCTCTTCCTCTTCTCCTCGCCCTCCCGGGTTTCTTCTTCTCTCTTGTGGGTGCTTTGCTCCATCCCTTCTTTCTTCATTTCCTGCTGTGCTTCCTTCATCCATTCCAAAGAGAAAAACAAACGATGTGCCAACTCTTTCTGCTCTGAATCTAGTTCTAATGCTGCTTCTCATTTTTAAGGAGTTATAGATATCAGAGACCAGTCCAAGAGTGGGTGTTTCCGAATGGAGCAGAACACATGTGCCCGCCGACAGTCCAGGAGCAGACACAGTGGCAGAGCTTACCCAAGTGCTCTGTTCCGTTTCTGTTTGTACAGAGTGGCTGTGCATAGGGATTTGCAGACATTTCCTAGCAAGCAAAGGGCAGGCTGATTGTTTTTCACTTGGTCTCCCCCAGTTCTGGTGTCATGCAAGAGCCCAGGTTGGATGTCAGATTTCTATTTTGCTGCAGTTTCCCACTACCAGTCAGGGCTTGGATTTCCTTTCCCTGTGTTTCTTGTAACTGAACATCAAATAGTTACTCTACTTCATTTCTGTCATTGTAATGTCACAAGACTGTGGTTCTGTGAGGCTCCTGTAGAATACATAATCAGCATGGGGCACTGCGACACTGTCTTTTTACCTGTGTCCACTGTCATTTTTGGCTTTCTGATAATCCTTCTATTGAACATCACAACAAAAGACAGTCTTTCATGTATTTTAATTAAGAGAAGACTAGCTGAATGGCTTAGATTTATCAAGTTCTTTCCTTTTAGCAGTTAGCTGTGTGTTAAAATGAGAGTAAGATGGCACTGTTTCATGCACTCTGGTGCTGAACTTCCTTGCCTTATGGAAGATTGTGCCTTGCCATCTCAAGGCTACAGATGCATCTCCGGTTGCTGCACACCGTCACTGTTATATTAAGGCTGCTGGCCACTCTACATGAAGTGATGGGTTCATTTCTGCTGAGTGAGGCCTGCATTTGCATTAGCCTCCCGGCTCCTGCTGGTGCTGGTTAATGTTGAGCTGGGTATAAAAGCTACCTCCATGCTGCTGTTATTCCAGCTAAGTACCTGCTACATTCTTGATCCTCCAGACATGGTTCTTTCTGTTGGCCAACCACTCAATAGGCAGGCAAGGCATGCTCTGCACAAAGTCAGCTTTGCTGGGAACAACTCTGGCGCCCACAGGAAATCTCATGGAGAAGTGAGTATGGGTGGGAGAATTTTCTGTATATATTCAGGTGGGTGAGAGGGGATCCCAAGGCAGAGATGCTTTATGCCACAGAGCCAAACAACTAAGATTATCACTTCAAATGCTCCATAATGCCTAGACTAAGTCCATTTGGGGTTAAGTTGGGGATAAATCAAATTTACTGTTTTCAGAATCATCTGTTTTTATCCCATGACTAAGTCTTTTTTACTCAGTCTACCCCATCCTGCCTTGAGCTTCCTCTCTGAGGACCAGTCTTCCCCAGAGATCTCAGTCTTCATACAAACACTGCCCTTTTCCCAGATGTCCCTGGACACATATGAATCTCTTTTACTCTCAAGCTGGGGCCTTTATTATAGTTGCCAAAAAATATGAGTATGGTTCAAATTCCCGACTGTACTTCCTGATTCTTTCCAGCATTTACGCTCTACCAGCCCACGCAGCCCATCCTGCGAGCGCCCTAGCGCAACTTGCCCACATGCTTCTTTGATGGCTTCCTATGTTTATAACTGGTCTCTCCTTCAAATGGCAGTGCTCTCAGTTAGGACTTATTCTGTCTGCTGTGCTCTGCTGTATCTTGCAAAATGCCACTCATATATGAGGATTTGATTCAGATGGAGCTATCCAAGAGTGTTTCTGGTCCTTTTGGAATAGTAAATTAATTTCAAATAAATAAAATCAGAGTTCTACAAAGGTGGTAGAGAGGGAAGTGTGTCTCCAGAGGCAATAACTCAATGAGTTCAGTGCTATCCCCTCTGCTAGATTCCTCCAAAGCCTCACCGTGTTCCCTACAGCACAGTGAGAAGTGGGGCTTCTTCTTTGGCTTTGAATCGCCAGCCTATATTTTGGTGATTTAATACTAGAATGACACTCTGGCAAAAAATCAGAGGGAGGTGAGTATGAGACACTGGGAAGATGGTAATTACACAGGATTTCAAGGGACTAGAACGCTTGGATTAACTTAGCGTTATGGTTAATTGCAAGTTAGTCAGACAATCATTCCTACTTCAACACTTTCAGAATAATCCTTATAAAGTGCCCTTAGCAAAGTCCACAGAGTAAGTGTAGCTGAATCTTTCTTTGATGTCTGAGGATGATTATATCCTCTGCGTCGCTGTCACAAATGCAGATTCTCATTTGAGTATTAGAAAGCAGGAAGACATACGAAGTGGCCTTGGCCTGAGCCAGCCCCAGAGGATTCTCTAGAACTTGGCTTAGACAGGTCTTCAACTTGAGACAGGTGTTTCAGGGCTGTCTCCTCATCAGTGTTCTGCTCTCAGTATTCCATCATCATATTTTTGTGTTTGAAAACTAAGCATATACGAAATTTGAATAATGAAGAAATATCACTCCAAATTATTCTTTCACTCAGACAAAATCCTTTGTAATATATTTAGGTTTTTTTTTCCCTGTGCTTCTAGTAACTTTTTCCCTATTATGAGTATTTTAAAGTAGTTTAAATATTATCATACAGATTAAAGTGAAGAGAAAGAAAAGAAAAAAGGTCTTTCTCTGGAGACATATTCAACTTTCATGGCTCAACATAAAAATATTTTTTAAAAGTAGATTCTGTTTCTGTTTCTTCTGGTGTTTAAAATGTTAAAGTTACTGCATTAATGCAGGATTTTAATTAACCATAGAAGACTAGGTATGTTTGTTTAAGTTCTAATACCTATATTAACCTCATAAATAACTATCAGAAAGATTGAATATGATCATAAACTCTCCAGGTCAAGAAAAATTTCAGCAACTAAAGTTTAACAGGTGGAATCAGTGTTTCCTAACTTGTATTATGCTAAATTTTAGTAGCTTGTTAGTTTTAAATTGTTTTTTAGACTGTTCTTGTGTAATATATGTAGTTCACAAATTTTACTCTATTTGCAAGCTAATAATTTATCCTGACATAATTCATGAATTCTGGAAGAAGACACAAGATTCCTGGGTCAGAGACAAAGGACTTTATTACATAGGGCACAGCAGACAGTAGAAGAACATGCCCACAGATCCCCCTTGTCTCTGAAGTCACACAGAGGCCCAGAGAAGTCCAGGTCAACACTGCCCACTTGGAAATTAGCGTCTCAGCCCAGGGGCTGGGTTCAGGAAACCCTAATCTCCTGTGATGGTGGTTCGTAAATCTTTCCCAGAGGCACTGTTGTTGTAGACAAACAGAACTGTCTCCTGCTCTAGAAGGAGGTACTGGCTATTTTCCAAGGCTGTTTACTGTGCAAACCAAGCAGAATGGATCAAAACACGAGAAATCCGTGTAGAACTTTCTCCCAGTAATGAAGGGATTCAGTAAAAATTCAGAAGCACATGATTTCAATTTGAGGACATTTGAATTTCTAATTGACTATGGTTTGATCATATAGTATTCAAAAACAGTTTTACCTTTCTGGTTCAAGATGGTAGGCATGCTACCTTTTGCTCTTTTTAAAATACTAATTTGAAAAGCTACATACAATCATGCATGCATCACAGAACGACATTTCTTCAAGGATAATCACATCTATGAGGCTGGTCCCTTAAGATTATAATGGAGCTGAAAAATTCCATAGCCCAATCATGATATGTGTTCCGTAATGTCATACACAATGCACTGCTCATATGGTTGTAGTGAGGTTATGGCTACACTTTCCAGCCCAGCCATGCAGGAGGCTGGGCCCTCCAGGTTTGTGCAAGCACACTCTGTGATATGCACACAATGGTGAAATCACCCAACAGTGCATTTCTTTTGTTTTTAAAGAGAACAAAAAAACCCATAAAAACAATACAGAATTTCAAAGCAAGATGATAGGAAATTAATAAATGGTCATTGTAGTGTGTATTGTTACCTTCAAAGCTGCACAGATTACCAGATATAGGCATGTAAAATTGATAAAACAATTAAGCATTAACTGTTCTTTTTAATAAACCAGTAGAAATTAGTAGTACAATTATCTTAGCTATTTTGAGTCTTAGAGCCTATCTATCTATCTATCATCTATCACCTGTGTATCTATCTGTACTTGTATGTGTACACACACACACAACACCACATGTACTTGGATGCACATACAGGTAAACACAACAGCAAAGTGAATAAGGCAGATAGAGAGGCTCACGACTGCCTTGCAGGAAGGAGAGGCAGAAGTGTGTTGGGGAAGGCTGTGTGTGGAGAGGCGCTGCTCAGCGCCCGCGTCTTGGACTTTCTGGAGAGTGGCAATGTGTATGTTGCAGGCTCACATGGCAAGAAAGGGACAGAAACAAAGACATTCACTGAGAAGGCAGTTCTGAAGGACTGGCTACCCACCCTGCCTCACCCGGCCCAGGCAGCCAGGCTGCTGCTTCTCGGCCAAATGTAGAGATCTCTTTTCTAGGGCAGTGGAATGAGCTGCCGAAGTTGCCTTCTTTAGATGTGGGCATCACAGACTGGCACTGCCTCCATCACCACGTTGTGATAGAGACCAGCAACGGATGCAGAGGAGGCTCAAGCTGCCGTGCTGTTCTCTCTCTCATGCAGTCAGCCAGACATAGCCACTGGGAGAGAGACCGAAGGAATAGAAAACTATTAGAAGAGATCATAAAGCAGTTTTAAATATGAGTGGGCAAGTAATGGTTGCTAAATATGTGTGAAAAATGGCATGAAAGATTTTTTTACAAAAATAAAATAGAAAGCTGAATCATTGAGAAAAAGGAGACAACTCAGAAAACCAAAGCAAAATAAAAATAATAACTTGAGTAATTTGAAAGTTTCATTGCCACAATGTCCAAGTGACATTTTTTGAAAATCAGAGAATGAGAGAGAGCCCTTGAAGAGAAGTTATATAGTCCAAAAGTTGCTAGAAGTTTATGCAAAAAAATTAAGATGAACAGCGAGTAACTGAGCAAGCAAAGAAAAACAGAAAACACACGAAAGTATAAAGAAAAATGAAGACCATGACTGCTCACAGGTGAAGTAATAACAAATGTTGAAAATTCAAAGCAAATAAAAGCTACAAAGAGACTGTTCAGAATAATGTGGTAACCTAACAGGAACACTAGATACAAGGTTGATGTAAGAAACTCAACTATTTCATGTATCAGAAATAAATACTGGCAAATGGGAAAATAAAAGAAAAAATATAATTTACAATAACCGTGAAATTATCAAACACGTAGGAATAAATCCGAGGAAAACTTTTCCAAGACTTAAACATATAAAGTATTACTAAGAGAAAAAATAAATGCATCTAAAAATAATCGAAAACCATGGGAAAGATATATCATAAAACTGACGGATCAGAAACTCAGTTTTGGTAAGATCTCAAGTCCACCCAAACTGATGTAGATTCAAAGCAGTCCCAGTTGAGTATCAGGTGGTGAAGCAACTGAATATTAGCGTAGGGAGATGGACCTCATCTCTGGTATCATTTTACACACAAGAATTAATTTGCTATGGATCTTAAGCCCAAAGAGGAAAGACAAAAACAATAGATTTGTAGGTAAGGATACGGATGATATCTTTGTGAACTAGGGAAGGGGAGAGGTTTCATTCCTCCTCCTCCCTCCTTGCCTCTTTTCGTCTCTCTGTCTTCCTTCTTTCTCTTCGCAGTGCTATGGACTGAACTGAAGGCCTTGCACATGCTTGCTGTCACTGGGCTACACACCAAGGTTTCTTAAATCGGTACCAATCATAAAGAAACAGATCAAGAGCTTAGGTATATTTACATTTTAAAACTTTGTTCATGCAAGAACGTTAGTAAAAGAGTTAAAGAGCAAACCACAGAATTCAAGAAGAAATTCATAATACTATATATATCTAAAAACGACCTCTATGTAAAGTGTATAAAACCTCCCACAAGTCAGTGGGGGAAAAACACATAATTAAAAAATTAGGATAATTCACAAAATACGTAAGCAAAAAATTTATATGAAACAATAGCCAAAGGGCCACACATATATAAAAAAATGCTCAACATTCTTACTCATCAGAAAGGTGCCAATTAAAGCCGTAATGAAATACCACTGATACCCATCAGAATGGCTGAGATGAAAGAAGAACCAGAGGAACTCACGTTGGTGAGGCTGTGGAACAGCAGGAAGTTACCACTGGGGATGTACATTGGTGCAGGCTCTTTGGGAAGAAAATTGACAGTGATTTTTTTTTTTTTTTTTTTTTTTTTGGTTTTTCGGTTTTTCTCCGGTACCGGGAACCGAACTCACGACCTTGCGCTTACCAGGCAGGCGCTTTGCCGCTGAGCTAAATCCCCAGCCCCTGACAGTGATTTTTAAAGGTTAAACGTAATCACCCCATGATTCCAAGTTTACATGTTTAACTCATTTATTAATATTGCCCTTAAAAATGTTCAGCAACGATCACATTTGCATTCTTCAGGAAGAATGAATTTAAGGTAAGAAGCAATTTACCTGTTCATCAGCAAGTGATCTAATTAGTAAATTGTAGAATATAGATTATCCCACAGGAATTTACAAGAACTAGCTGGCAAAATTCCAGTCATTTGGGTGAATCTCACAGGCACTGTGTTGAATGGAAAAAGCTAGACAAATGGGAATGTATGCTGTATTTTTCCACTTACAGGAAGCTCATGAACAGGCAGAACTAACAGAAAATTCACTGAGGTGCGAGGGCATGGGCCGCTGAGGTTCAGCTTTCAGTCCAGTGTTGGTTACATGAGTGTTGGTGCACGTGTTCATGTTCATGCACCTTACTGTACACGCGGCTAAACAAAATCCGAATAATGAAGAGACCAAATGTCCCAGACGTGACTATATGTGACATCAAAAACATGAGTTGACCAAAAAGGGGGAAAGAGGTTATTTTCTAAAATGTCACAATATACTTTTGAGAATATCCAGATTGAAGGACCTCTTCATTAAGGAAGATGAACTTAAAACCAACAATAAAAAATGTTCTGATTAAAATTATAGTGCATGTACAATAAAGGATTACTCATAAAATTTTCTGGAAAGAAAAAATGAGCAACATATAAAGAATAAGGAAGAGACTAACATCAGACTTCTCATAAATGGATATTACAAGAGAATGAAGCCATGTCTCCTTGATTTCTGAAGCAACATATCAGATAGGTGTGGGACAAAATAAAATATTTTCTCCCTGGCAAAGAAGGGGAATGTTTACTATATTTTGCAATCACCAGTCTTTTATTTTGCTCTTTAAATTACTTATACTTTGGTTTCTCACATAAGAGAAACCATGCAATATTTAACTTTTCATGTCTGGTAGGAAGGTAGTTGAAGATATTATCAGGCAACTGGAAGAAAGAAGTAAGAATGGAAGTCACAGGATTCAGAGAACGGTGGATCCAACACAGGACAGCAGAACAGGTGAGCTCCAAACACCCAGAGAACAGGAGACTGAGGGAAGAGACTGGAATTCGGTGTAAAAACCGAAGACAAAAACCCAGGAGGGACATTTCTCGGGGTGGGGGGGTTGCTTGTAAGAGAAGCTATGAGTGAAAGGCCATGATGAGGATAATCAGAAACCCCAAGGAAAGGAAATCTTTGGTAGAAAGTTATGATGTGAATAATATATGATAATGGATGATTTCTTGTTGCTGCAAAAGAGTATTTAGAGTAAGTAGTACAGGGGCTACTTCCTATAACATTGGACCCACAGGGAAAGAAGTGTTCTCTAGCACAAAACTTTGATTGATAACAGTTTTTACAAATTCAACTTGTGATATGAACAGATCAAGAAAGGCCCATTTATTGTTGAAGGGCAAATGATGAACTCCCACAATTTTGCCAATGCAAAACTCAAAATCTGTCAGAAAGAAGCAGAAGAGAAAGGAGCAGTGGAAAAGAGGAAAGATGTCTAAACTTCTTCAAAGACCCTAATGAGTAAGCATAGGATTGCATACTGGGTGTATCAAAAAATAGAACAAGTACTGAATATTTTCCCCATGAAGATGTGATAGACGTTTGAGAGATAGCTGTGATTAGTGTGATTCAAACATTACACAGTGTATTGGAATATCACACGGTACCCGGGTCTTGTGTACAACTTTTATGTTTTTGTGTATTAGCTAAAAAATGAATATAAAAACAACAAAATAGTAAGAGAATATAAGTATTTAAAATCACAAAGATAAATGGTAAAGTAATAATTACTATCAAATTGTGTGGAAAGTACGAAGCAAGGGTGGAGACGTATAAGCAAGACTGATTTGATTTCTTGATGATGGCCATTCTTTCCGGAGTGATATGAAAGCTCAGGATTGTTTTAATCTGCATTTTTCTAATAGGGAAATGGAGGCACCTTGAGGCCATAATGTTAAGTGAAAATAATCAAACTCACAAACTTAAATAGTGCACGGTTTCTCTTATAGGAGAAACCCAAATTACAAATAGGAGAGAACCAAAAGGTAGGCACCTGTAGGGAGGCAGAGCTTTGGGCAGAGGAGGGGACCGAGAGCTGCAGGGCGCGCGGGGAGGGCGGGGATGAGAACGTGGGGCGTGTTCTGTGCATGGCCGGCTCCCCGGAAGGAAGGATATCAGGTACTACAGACGTGGACTCATGAAATATAAAAATCGCGATGTACAGAGAGAAGCGACACCTGGGACCTCACACAGTGTGATTTAGTTGCAAAGAGAGGAAAACCACGATGACCCCCTGCTTTAGAGCCTGCCCCACGTCCTCATCCCTTGCTTCCTTTGGAAGCTGCTGGGCTTAGGGGAGCCCGCCCACCCCATCCCGCCTGCCTGTGCAAGGAGCAGGAGGAGCGCGCCCCCACACCAGGCCCGGGGTGACCCCGAGACTGGCCCGAAACCCGGGGTGATTTCCTCCCTTTCCGCAGAGGCCACTCGGAGCCAGGCGTCTCTGGACTGGATGTGACAAGGACCTCGGCAGCCACGTGGTCCCCCGAGGCCTGGGGAGGCAGGCGGGCTGCAAGAGTCAGGCCAGGAGGTGCAAAGACTGCTTCCTTGTCTCTGCCGAGCGGCTATTTACAGCTTCACCTGTGGCGGGCCCAGCCCCGGAATATTTAAGTTACGTGGATCATTAAATTTTATTTTTAACCCCAGCGAGAGCCAAGTTTTCAGTTACTAACAACCAGCAGATTTCTGAAAGACAAAGGGAAAAAAAAAACCACTCTGAGAGCGCTGCTAAGACACACACCCTAGGCTATCCTACAGCATCGCACAGGTTCCCCGCGGAATCCTCGCAGAGCCCTCCCCGCTCCCAGCTTCCTTGAGAGGTGGAAATCGTGTTGCTGAGGAGAAACCTGAACCAAGGGCAGGGGACGTGCTCCCAGGTCCCCTGCTGACCAGCGGTGAGTGTTTCAACTCCGACCATGGAGCTGTCACAGACACCGCGCTGCAGGTGTACACCTGTGGGGTCTCATGGTGGCCCAGACAGACTCCCGCACATGTGGCACTTCCGTGCGAGCAGAGGTGGCCTGGCATTGCAGTGGAGAAGAGAGGGATTATTCAATAAAGAGAGGCTGGAAAAATTGGTTGTCTATTTGGAAAAAAAATGGATTTGGATCCCACCCTTACACCATACCCAAAAATCAACTCCAGATGGATTAGGAACTTAAATGTCAAAAGCAAACTTTAAAACACTTAGGAGAAAAATATAGGTGGGTATCTTTTCCAGTCTTGGATAGGGAAGGATTTCTTAAACAGGCACAAAAAGTGCAAACTATAAAAGAAAGGAAAAGATTTATGATTGTGACTTGATTAAAATTAAGAAATTAGGTCCATTAGATGAATTCTTGAAGAAGGTCAAAGAGCAAGTTACAACCTGAGAACACTCTTGGGCAACATATAACTGACCAGGTTTAGTGTCAAGAATACGTAGTCTCTTATAAAGTGCTAAAATCAAACAGTTCAATAGAGAAAAAGAAAAAACCAAAATACATCAATAGACATTTCAGAGAAGAAACACCCAGAGCTTAAAACATGCCAAGTCTTCTAGAAATTCACACCAAGGAGTCAATCTGCAGAATAGCCAGTCAACACTATAATGAATACCACCTTATGTTCAACTTACTCACAGGAATTAAGAATTTAAACTTAATCAAAAGTGGGAAAGTTTACATATAAGATTTCGTATGCATTGCTAGCATAAGCTGGCTAACCAGTTGGAAAGCTATTTGACATTATCTTTTAAACACTTGGGTACTCTATGACATGGCAGTAACCACATAAAATTCTTATATTTGTCTACTGAGGAAAACATCAGAAAATGGTCATAATAACAATGTAATAGCAAAAGCCAATAACAAATACCTATCAGCAGGGAAAGAGTTAAAGAAATGATGTATCTTGGATTATATTATAGCAGTTAATTACTGTGCGAATATGATATTGAGAGATAGCAAGGACTCCCCTGGGAGTCCTTTATAATATTCAAAGATTACTAGAACTAAACAGTTTTGAGCATATATTATACATCTATCTATCTATAGATAGTTTTAGAATATATATATTTTGAAAATTCTTTTTTTTTGAGACAGGGTCCTGATATGTAATTCAGGCTGGCCTTAAACTCTTGAAGATCCTCCTACCTCAGACTCCCAAGTGCTGAGATTATAGCCACACTCAGCTGTTCTGAAACTACTTTAAACACCAGCAAGAAAAAAATACGAACACAAAATTCAGTGTGTCTGGAGAGCAGCAGTCTACTGGGGCAGGGGAAGATTATATAGTAGATGCACTTATTGATGGTGTTCTAATTCCTGGATTGGGCAGTGGGTTTTTATTGCTCACAAAGTAACAGGCTAATGAAAAAAAGTGAGTAAAGGAAGAAATAAAGTCATGCAGGGGCCATGAGAGCGTATCATAAATCAAGTCCTTTGATTTGTGAAATGGGATTAAGAATAGAATGTATGCCTTAGAGTTGCTGTGAAGATTAAAATTCTTAGAACAATGCCTGGCACATCGTAGGTTTGAGCTAGTATGGGGGGCGCAGAGAGAGAGAGAGAGAGAGAGAGAGAGAGAGAGAAGACACACGGAGAGAAAATTATGAATAATCCAATTCTATGCACTGGAAGTCCATTATTAAAGCATTAGTCCAAAGCACAGAGGTATAAAAGACTACACATGAGGTGGGTCTAATCAGGAAAGATTCCAGAGGGGAGTTAAAATTGGAAAGAATTTTTTTAAAGTGTAAAAGTGTTGCTGAAATATAAATACACCAGTGGATTGGTTTGCTAGTTAATGGGTGAAGGTTCCAACGTCTATTTCCAGAGTGGAACTTGGTTGCCACGATAATAGGAGGTGACATTTGTTTGATTTTCCTCCCCTGAGTTGTGGAAGAATCCTATAAACTCCTCTATAAATAACTGAGCAGAGGCCGAAAGGTTTCCTGTAACTCCCGCCGGCAGCCAGTCACCTCTGATGACAGTCTGAGTGGCCACTGAATCAGCCCTGTGGCAGAGTCCACCCGGGGAATTCTGCCTCCAGGAGGCCGAGTGGCCACAGCACTTGGAAGGTTTCTCCTTCGGCCTTGGTAGTAGGACTTTAAGAGCCAGCAAAGGTGAAACATTCCACATAGCACCCGAGAGACCCGGAAGCCTGGATCAAAGCACGGGGTCCCCGGCCAGTGACAAGTGTCCGGTGTTAAAAGAGGACAAAGTCCTGCCGGTAACATGGTCCCCACTGGGAGAAGGGACAAGACCCAGAACCTCTGTCAGAGCTGGGGAGCACATTCGTAATTCCAAGGTCACAGGGAAGCACATGCCACCGTCTGACCTTCCTTAAGGTGCGACAGGGAGGGGGACAGGGTGTTGGGGCCTGGGGTGACTTGGTGATGGAGTTTGGTTTTCTTGCAGAAGTGGCTCCCTGGGACCCCAAAACAACTCAGCAGACGTTTGCAGCTTCTTCAATCTGTTGAGCCTGAGGCTGTGGGTGCCCTTGTGTGTGTCTTCCACCTTCAGCAGCTCTTTCCTCTGTGCCACTGCTGCTTGGTGCTACCAGGAGGTCTGCAGGCGAAGGACTGAGGTAAGGGTGGATGTCTCTCTGTCCAGTTTCTGGTTATTTTATTCTTTATGTTATATCCCTCCTTGTCAGATCGTGAAGGAGTGTCTCTTTCTGGAAAAAAAAAAAAGAGATAAAAACAAAAACAAAACACCTTATGACCATATCCTGCAGCAAGTGAAGATCCAAGTAGCACACCCCCAAAATAATTTTTTGCTTTCACACTTTTCCCTTAGAACAACAGTCTACTTGTTTGTTAGTTTTTCCATTTGAATAAACATGCATTAGGGAGACCAAGACAAACACACAGAATAGTCCGGTTCCTTCTGAACCGAGTGAACTGACAAGAACTGCTCAAGGACCAAGCCTTCCTCCAGTCCCCACTGGCCCAGGAATACTCTGTCCCTCCTCAGTCCTTTCCAGAAACGCAGTTTTGTGGAAAGACCAACTAATGGTTACAAATGGAAACTTGTTATTAAAAAAAAATCACAGTAAAGGGACAAGGCTTCCCAAGAATTAAAAATAAATTAGAACATGAGTCAGGGATAAAGTTGTTTCAAATTCATGTACAAAGCTGAAAGGCCTCGTTTTAACTTTTTATTTACAGGATTGGCTTTTCTCTTTTTCTTTTCAGCTGTGGCCTAAAAAAGCATCTTGTGGTTTGCATAAGAAGCACTTTCGTATTTGAACCTTTAACACACTCATCTGCTTTGTGTTCTGTCTAAGTGAAGCTCAGTGTGCCCGTTAGTAAAGCCAGTGATAAAACACCAGGCAAGTGGATAATCCAGGCTGCATTTTCTACAGTCTTTGAGGCTCCAGTACTGCGGGCAGTGAAATTCTGGAGGTCTGGATGGGATTTTTGGAGAGGCTGAGGTTAGCAGCATCAAAAGCCTTCGCCCTCTCCCTTTGCTCCGGGCAGCACTGCATTCCTCATCGGAGGGAGATATCACGGAGGATTTGGGGAGGTATTTATGGCTTTGCCTGGTGAGATGTCCCCTGTCTTCTGCAGATGAAAGACTGCAGCTGGAGAGATAATAGAACAGGGACCCTTGCAGAATTCCCCAACAGATGACCTTGTTAAAGAAGAAGGGCTTATGCAGCATTTTGCTTTGATTCTTTTCTTCTATGATGAACAGGTGTGGGGGTCGCTCTTTGAAGAATGGTGCCGAGATGCTGTGGAGAAGGACATTCTTTGGTTAGAAAGCACTGAGGACACACTGTGATTTGTTTATTGTTGCAAAAATGAACAGAAACCTTTCACCTGAAGATGAGCGTGTATTTGAATCGCAGGAGATCCTTATTTTTTAGTCTTGCCATGCATTGTGAAAACTAATGGGAGGTAAGGACTGTGATTGTAGTGGATTGATAACTGGTGGTCAACTTATAACCCCCAGCTGAACCGAGTAAGTGTGGTGTTGGGTGTGGGAGGCCCACCTGGGGATTGTTGCCAGCAGCATAAGAGGTAAAATTGGGGAAGGATAATGCTTTAATTACTAAAACATTTGGTATCCGCCCGTTTGTACTAGCTACGCCCTTGGTTCTCGCTCAATGAAAGGCAACTGAGATTGGTAATCGGGGCTGCAGTCCGAGAGGCTGTAAGCCCCTTGATCCCAGACTTTCGCCTCTCTTGTTTTTCTTGTCTCTTACTTTTCTCGTCATCTGTGACACCTCGTTCTCAGGACCTGTCACCCTGGTTAGAACGACAGGATGTTTGTTGCCCAAGGGAGTGAGGTAGACATTTTCTGATGTTTGGGGAAAGACTGAGGTTTCCAAACTGCAAATTGGGTGTGTCTGCTAGGCCCTTTGTCTTAGTTACTTGTCTCATTGCTGAGACAAAATATCCAATACCTGAAGTTAGAAGAGGAAAGGTTTATGGCAGCTCACAGCTTGTAGAACTTTCAATTCATAGTCGGCTGGCTCTAAGGCAGGGTGGGAAGACCATGGCAGGGGGGCATCGCAGAGGAGAAACGGCTCATGGCAGGTAGAGGCGAGAAGGCAGCAAAGCAGCTAAATATGGAGAAAGCAGCAGGTGAGCAACAACTACAGCTCTCTTTCTGCCCCTTTTCCTCTCCCCCAGCTACATGCCCTTAGGGCGGGAGCACTCACACCCAGGGAGGGCTTCCCAATATCCGTTCCCAGAACTATGTGAAACCAATCAGTGGACTAATTTAGTAACCACACACCCTTGATCCCAGCATCGCACACACTAGACCCAGCCACCTCTGAAAAGGCCCACCTGTGACCCCATGAGGCTTTGAGGGGACATCTAGACATAAACCATGACACCCTTTCTCCAGGCACACACCAAGGAAATAGAGAGCAGGTCACGCCAAAGCCAGCAGCTGCTACAGAGACCTCAGGTTACAGGATCCTCCAGGCTGCACAGGCAGGAAGCAGCTGCGGGACACCTGGCCGTGTGTTGGGGCCAGTGTGCCGATGTGGCCCGCATTCTGTGTATCTGGAGGAGCGAGGTGTCTGGGCGGGGAGGGGGTGTGTTACTACTTCTTCAGCTTCTCTGTAAGCAAAGGAATAAGCCTCCTATACTACTGCCGAAGATAAGATGCTATAAAGTGACAAACTGATCTTGAAAAGGTTAGACGCATCCCAGTAAGTTCTAAGAATTATTAAAATGGCAACAGCGAGCACCGTAAAAAGCAGAGCTTAATCAGCAGCATTAATATTATTACCGTATTTTCCTAATCCTTTGGCCTTGCACAGCATTTTATGTGCACAAAAGATCTGTATTGGGTGCTTGAATTTTTTTAAGTTTGAATGTTTTTAAGTGGCGGTAAATTGTCTGACCCACAAGAGGCAAAAGAACCCCCATTTTACCAATAAAGTATCGATCACTTAGGTGTTAAATTGTCCATCTGTATATATTTTCAGCCTGAACACTGAGGAAATTATTCATGATTATTTTAATAACTCCTGTAGGGGCCCCTGAAGTGGGCTTCTCTGTGTACAGGGCAGATGCCATTCACAGCTGGCCAGTGTGGAGTTCTCTAAATTCCAGCTGAGAGAGAAGGACCACGGCTTTGCGACCTGCAGGCGACTCATTCTCCGTGTGTGTCAGCCTTTGAGGTCAGAGCTAAAGCCCTTCCTTCATCACAAAACTTCCCTCCAGTCATGCCGCCAGTCACCCCAGGACTCCTCCACAACCACCAGGCGACTCATGGTGGGCAACACAGGCGGCCCAGCTGAGGTGGCCTCACCAAGACACACAGCCTCTCCCTCAGGCTGGGCCTGGTGAGCCAGGAGGGCCAGGGAGAGCCCCGTCGGGGCTGAGTCAGCCAGGGGCCCAGGGGAGAGGCTGCAGGGAGAGAGGAGGAGGGCTGTCCCACACCGTGGGGCCCTGCCACAGCCAACCCACCGCAAGGAAGCACAGGCAGCTGCATTCCTGGACGGCCACCCTCCCTGTCCCACGTCACATGGATGAAGGCTGCGCTCTGGCCCTGGAGGGCCCATTGTATGACTGCATCTGTGGCCGAGGCAGATGAGTGTTTCCCAAAGTGAGTTTCTCTTCCTGTAGAGCCTGGTGGACAGGGAGACCTAGAGAGCTGTCTTTTTCCTATGATCTAACCCAACAAGTCAGTTACAAAAACACTTATTTAGTCTGTGTCCCTTAGGTAAAAAGAATATTGTCCTGGGGAAATGAAGGGAATAGCAACTGAGAAAAGATAGAGGCAAAGAAGGAAGGAAGGAAAGAGGGAAGGAAGGAAAGAAGGAAGATGCTAAGGGACTCCTCTAGTTCTTTATAAGACACATAAATTGTGGTAAACTGCAGTCGCCCCACTGTTCAGTAGAATATTAAATGGACCCCTCCTCTTTAACTGGTGCCCCCCAGGGTCCCCATGATACGGCTCCCAGTGCTCCTGCCTGTCCGCAGCCTCCGGAGGTCACTATCCTACTGTGTGTCCACGCAATGGATTTTTCTTTTGTTTTCCTTCTTTTTTTGCCTCATGTATGAGTGTGAGCATGGGGTGTTTGTCTCCCTGTGCCTGGCTATTTTATGTGATGCAGGGTCTTCTAGTTTCATCCCATCTGCTGCAAAGCACAGAATCGCATCCTCCCCTCCTCTGAGGCTGATTAGCATTCTGCTGTGGACACACAGAGCCTTGCTTGTTCCCGCACCCCTCTTTCACGTCCTGATGGAGTGACAGCTTAACTTTGCAAACAGAGCTGCCGTAAATGGGAGAGCGGGCCTCTCTTTGCTCTACGAACTTCATTCCCTTTCCCCCCACTAGTTTTTGAGACAGGGTCTCACTGTTTCTTCCAGGCTGGATTTGAATGCACGCTATAGCGCAGGCTGGCCTCCCACTCACAGCAACCCTCCTTCTTCAGCCTCCTGAACGCTGGGGTTACAGGCTCGTGTCACCATGCCTGGCTGACCCCCGTGTCTTTATCTCATCGGATAATGTTTTATTTCATATTTTCAAATATCTGCATTCAAATTTCTCCCATTATGTTACAGTTTTTTAAAAATACAGTTATTTTAAAAATACAGTTATTTAAAAAAATAACTGTAAATCAGGACCAAAATAAGTTCTATACGTTGGACTTAGTTGATGTCACCTCAATCTCTCTCATCTCCTTTTTTGCATACTAGGTTCTAAACCCAGAGTCTGTGCTGAGCTGTACCCTCAGCCTTTTCCTTTTTCGTGCTTTGTTTTGAGACAGGGTCTCACTAAGTGACTACATAGCTCTGTCTGGGCTTGAACTTGGCATCCTCCTATGTTCCATTTTCCTCTTGGCCTTTCTTTTCTTTGTCTGCAGTCAGATAACCCCAGCTGTTTCCTGCCCCACACCACAGTTGGGATT
The DNA here is from genome assembly GCF_000276665.1 of Chinchilla lanigera. Classification (NCBI taxonomy): domain Eukaryota; kingdom Metazoa; phylum Chordata; class Mammalia; order Rodentia; family Chinchillidae; genus Chinchilla; species Chinchilla lanigera. The sequence continues at coordinate 4,053,673 of NW_004955520.1, forward strand.
TGCTAAGCGGATCCTGTGGCACTGCCATGTCAGCTTGGCCTCATCTCAAGATGTTACCCAGGAGATGATCACTACTTAGATGCATGATTGCTTTAGGAGTAGCAAAAACTCATTTATTAGTGGGAACCCTTCTATGATGAGGAAATTCTTCTCATGAATTATTTCAGGCCCTAAGGTATCTGTCATGTGAGGATAAATGCTTAACTCCTTCCCTTTCTTATGAGTTTTCAAAATGATGACAGAACTCCCTGGACGAAAGGGACCGACTGTTGTTTTTATTTCTGTAGTCACCATGAGCTAAGGGTCCCAGGTGCAGCTGGCGTCATTCAACCTATTGCAGTTATCTGTGCTGATACTGGACTGCATGCATCCCTGCACCCAGAGCCCCCTCAGAGTGGCTCCCTCCTTTCTGCACTCCCTCAGTGGTCCCTGACTTGCCTTTTCTCCCCTGTGCAACCATACCACCCAGGCTCACTTGCTGCATTTCCTCCCCAGTCCTTACGCCACACGTCTTAACAGTATTTATGGGATAATCATTGACTCTGGGGTGACCTTTGTTTTCAGACATTTTCAGTGGGCACAGGTAGTAATTGTGATGTTTAAAGGTGAAATGATGATGAAATCATATTAATTCTTCTAACTCAAATTTAGCACCATTGAAATTTTGCTTAATCTAATCTGTTACTTGTTTTTCTTTTTCCTATGTAAAATACTGAATTCCCAATAGATGACTCAGAGTAGCATCAACAGTACTCTCCATAATGTGACTGCTGAAAATGATATGTGTGAATTCTTTGTGTACCAGTCACTTTGTGTCACTAGAACAAAATGCTTGACATCTGCATTGTAAAGGAAGAAAATGATTTTGGCTTGGGGTTTTAAAGGGTTAGTCCATGGTCACCTGGCTCCAATGTAGAAATGACATGGTGTAGGGATTTGGCAGAGGAAGACTGCTCACCTCATGGCAGCCAGAAAACAGAGGGAGAGGAAGAAGGAGGACCTGGGGGCAAGAACACATCCTTCCAGATCACACCTCAATGACCTACCTCCTCCTACTGAGCTGCAGTGCTGACAGAACATTCAGCTATGTATCATCCATCAATTCGTAGATGAGTTTCAGGACCTTAGGACCAAATTCTCTTTCTGAAACTCTGCCTCTGAACACATGAGACTTTTGGGAGACAGTTTACATCTAAACCAGAGCAGTTTGTATCACAGGGGAAATCCTATTAAGGTATATATAGTCAGTTTTATGTTTTAAAGCCAATGACCTAAGTTTCTTTATGTATAGCTGTGCCATAAACCATTATCTAATTGGGTTCACTTGTTTTAGATTCCTTTTTTTCTCTAGGGTTTACTTTTTTGTTGTACAATCATTAAAAATATTTGATGATTCCAAAGTCAAACATACAAATCAGGTATAGTGGAAGTCTAGCTCATAATTCTCCCTTTTATCCTAGTCTCCTTCTGCCCCTCTATATAGGTGTTGTTGTTGCCTTAGGTTTATCTTTCATTTAAAGACATTTATGAGCCATTGCATGTGTGTGTATGTGTGCATAGGCATTTTTACCCTTGCTTTCTTTCTTAGTAAGTGGTGGCATCTGGGACAGATGTTTTCCACTTTACTTTTTCCACTTACCATACTATCCTGGAGAATTCCTAGTAGTCCACTGGTGAATTTACCATGGCTTATTTAACCAGAACCTCAGTGATATATATTAACCACTTAAGTCTTTTGAATCCATAGTAGAACTACAGAAATAACCATATACATAGTTCTTTCTGTATTTTTGCCAGTGTATCTGTAGGACAGATTTCTAGCAATGAAATTGCTGGGCCAAAGGTTAAACGCCTATGTAATTTTGCTAGGAATTGTCAAGTTTCTCTGCATGGAGCTTATGCCTTATTTCATTCTTACCAACAATGCAGCATATTGTCAAACTTTTGGATTTTTGCCAGTCTGAAAGGCTAGAAATCATATCTTGGAGTAGTTTTATTTCTATTTCTTTTACTACAAACACAATTAGGCATCTTTTCATGTGTATAGGAGCCACATGTTTCCTTTTTTATGAACTGTATATGCCTACCTCTTTGTATTTTCTTCTTTTGGGTTGTTTTTTCTTGTCTGTTTTAGGTTTTTTTTAAGAGTATGAAAACTTATTGGAGAATAGGAAAGGAGACTAGGAATAGTTCCTGTGAGATGGAGGAGGTCCCAAATGGGTTGTCCTTCTAGATATTTTTTATTTATCAATGTTACTAATTCCTTGTCATATAAATTGCAAAATTTATTATGAATTTGTCATTTTACTTTGCCTTTCTCCTGAGCCTTTGAGATTTTTTTCCTTTTTAAAAAATTGTGTGTAGTCAAATGATGCATAAATGTTTTGTCCTCTTGCCTCTGGATTTTGAGTAATAGTTAGATATCACTACCATTTAATTTCTGCTCAGCCTTGGAGTAACTGGGATTACAGATGTGCACCATGAATCTGGCTATAATTTTAGGTTTGGGGTTTTATTTTTCCTACGTCAAATTTTGATATAAGTTTCTAAATGCTTACTTTCAATTTCTATACTTAGTTCATTGTGGATGAGTAACGCGGCTTTTGTTGAAATCTTAGCTCCAGGCCACACTTTTTTTTTTTCTGTACTGGATATTGAACTCAGGGCCTTTGGATTGAGATACATCCCCAGCCCTTTTTATTTTGAGACAGCGTCCAGTTTGGGCTCTAACTTGGAATCCTCCTGACTCAGTCTTCCATGTGAAGGGATTACAGTGTGTCCCACTACCCTGGTTTAGGAGTTCCCTCTAAAGAGCAGATATTGCCTCCCAAAGCACTCAAGGATTGTGGTTTTTGTTGAGTCTGCAAGTGGTGTTGGGTGTGTGGCCAGTGTGTCCACATGCCTGAGTGATGACCCTTGGGATGGGAATCGGAGGTAGGAGCGGAAGGAAGGGAGGCCATGTGGGCTGGGGTGCACATTTTCTCCTGACACTGTGTTTGGTGCTGTGGCGTGGACAGTATTGTGAGAGCAGACAACAGAAATTGCAGTGTTTCACATGAGCATGGGAAGTAGCTGAGTTTTCATTATTCGTATCATGAATAAGATAATGTGATCCATCGAAGAGAAGAATTTGAAAGCTAGTAACACATTAGGCTACTGGCTACTGTTCATTTTCTTGTAGGGAAGAAACTTCTTTAGGTAAACAGATCTCAAAAAAACAATTGAAATAAAAGCTCCTCTGTGCTGTGGATGGAAAGAAAGAACCTGGGAGACTCTGGGGTCCCACGTGACATCACTGAATCCCCAGGTCACTCTCAGAACCACTCTGTCTTTTCTTGTTCAAATCTCTTCACTGTTTAAGACATTTTTGGTTGGAATTTTTATTTATGGCATCAAAAATATTTTTTTAAAAATTATGGCTGAGTAGTATTTCGTTTTGCACATATCCCACCCAGTCAGATGGCTCACGATGCAGCATGGGTTGATACACTGCATTGTGCCCGGAAATGCGTGCACTTAGGGCGCAGTAAACTTTTTAAAGATGATTATTGATGGCAAAAAAGGAGGACCCTGTCAAGTTCAATTGATCATTCTCAGGCAGTCCTGGGAAGGCCTCAGCAAGGTGACATCATGCTGAGAGGGGACAACACTCAATCCCCACCGCTGTCCTTACTTCACCCAGCAGCAGAACAAACCTGTGTCCCTGCCCTTTCCGTCACTGTCAGCAGTGACACCCGGACCCCGGCGCTGTCCCAGAAGAGAAGAGGTGAGCGCACCCTCTCTCCCAGTCTTGCTTCTCTCCTGTGGGCTCCTCATAGGATTTGAGATTGTATACCTTTTTATCCTGTCGTCGTCATCGATTCTGCCCCACTTGACTACAAGCACCAAGACAGCAGTGGCTCTGTCTTTCGTTCACTCAGGAAGACCTAGTGAGAGCCCCTCAACGCCTGGCACCTAATAGATGCTATTCATGTGTACACGTCCCCCCAAGCCTCAAAGGTGCAGTTATAGGTAAGGCTGTGCAAGGTGATGGGATTATAGCCTCTTCTACCTGACTTGCTATTAGGAGGTGGGTCCTGGTCAGAAGAGGTAACCTGCAAGGTTATATCTCCTTCCATCTCCTCCCTTCATCCCTTGCTCTGGCTCCTGCCCACTGCACTGTGTGTCACTCTCCTCTCCCAGGCCCGTCTACCAAGCTGTCCCCTTGCAGTCAATGGACTGTGGGCTGCAACCCTACAGACCGTGACTGAAATCAAACCTCTCCACCTTTAATTTGTGGGGGTTGGCTATTTTGCCTCAGTGATAAGGAAAGTGACTAAGGCTGATGCTCATTAAATGTCTGTTGTAGCAAGAAGAAGAAGAACAGGCTCAGTGCTCTCTTTTAAAAGGAGGGGGCGTGGCTCAGGGTTTCGAAGGGTTCAGTTCAATTCATGGACCATCTAGATCAGCAGGATTGTGTCAGGCCTGCGCTCTGCCATATCATATTTTTTTCCAGGACAGCATCACATTGGATCCCCACAGGATGAGACGTCCGGGAGCATCACCGAGGTCTCGTACTGGTGAAAGGGCCCAGGCTGGCCAGCTCCTTTCACCATCCATGTACAGAAGCCCAGCAAAGCCTCGTCAATTCCCGACTATACTGGTCACCCAGAAGCAGGATCCTCAAGCCATGAACTTTCATTACAGGAAGATGATCATTAGTGAAAGGTGCTTCTTTGGGGAGCCCAGCAGGTGTTCATCCTCTGAGGAAATTCATGGGTGAGCTCCTGCCCCCTCACTCTGCATGGGGTAGTGACCATGCTGTCTTCAGAAGTTCAGGTCCGGGTTCACAGCCAGGCCGTGGGGTTGGCCTGTGCCATGCAAGGGTTCCGAAGGCATTTATGAGATCCACAGGAATGAACAACATTTTAAATATATGTTCTCAAAGTCAAGCCTTTGCCCCATTCTGCGGATTGAAGGAATCCTCACTGGGATAATTCCTCAAGTTGCCCAACTTCATGCAAATCCTTTATTTCAGAATGTAGAACTTGAATAAGCAATCTCTTATCACGGTTGTGATCATTCGGAAAATACAGGACTGCTTATTTTAGTTGGAACTAAGTAATAAGAGTAATACCTTATGAGCTTTCTGGACAATGAGATAGTTTTAAAAATGACAAGCACCACTTCTCTTTTTTGTTTTACAGTGAAAAAATTTTATTTTTTTACTACATTTTAGGATTTTTTGGGGGAGGAATACTGGGGATTGAATGTAGAGTCTCATGCCAAACTACATCCATGGCCCTTTTTATTTATTATCTATTTTATTTTGAGGCAAGTTCTCATTAAGTTGCCAAGGCTGGCCTCAGACCTGTGATCCTCCTGACTCAGCCTCCTGAGTAGCTAAGGATTATAAGCCTGTATGGGGCTGGGGATTTGGCTCAGCAGCACAGTGCCTGCCTGGGAAGCATCAGGTCATGAGTTCGATTCCTGGTACCGGAAAAAGCTGAAAAAAAAAAAAAAGAATAAGCCTGTACCACTGTGTCCTGCTTGCACTATAAAATTCTATAGTGCAAGGGATAGAGGGATTTCTGGGAAATTTTTTCTTACTTACTAATTATTCATCTACTCTGAAAGCCAGCAGGTGATTTGAGGAACCTTGCTGATGTGAATAACTGATTTCAGGTGCACCTTGTGGGTGGCACCAAAGCCTTCCTGCAACGCACTTGCCCTGAATACCAAGTCAGAGCTCAGGCAGAGGTGTCAGGAAGAAATTGGACTAATTTCACCCCAGAGCCATGGAATGAGGTGACTGCATGAGAGAAGGCATCTGGAGACTCCACACATGCTCAGGGTCTGGCTGGCGCCCATGCAGCTAGACCCGGGGACGGAGAGGTCTCCAGTGTGCATGTCCACCCTGGTTCCTGTAGGATGTGTGGGAGTCAGCTACTGGCCCTCAGGACCCCTCAGTCTTAGAGGAAGCCAGGCACAGGGACAGACTTGAGCTCCCTGGCCCCAGGAGAGCCTCTGAGGCAGGTGTTGAGGGTTGTCCCCCAGCTAGGACTGGGCCAGGTCTCCCCAGTTCTCTCTGAGCCCAGAGTCCACACTCCAGGCTCTGCTCCAGTCCCCTCAGAAATTTGGGCTTTGGCGATCCACACACAGGATCCTGTTGTCCTCAGCTATGGCACCTGGATTGGTGTGCTTTTTGGGGTCCCTCTTCCTGGGACAAGTGGGGCCTGTGTGGATGAGACTCCACCCACTGCTCCCTGAACTGAAGACATCACTGCAATTGTGGACTTGTACCTGTAGCAGGCCACCTCCAGGGACCAGCGGTGTGACTGGGTGTTCAGTCTTCTGGACCCAAACTGGAGCTAGGAGTGTGGTGCAGAGGGCTGACTTAACTGCAATGCTGAGCACACAATTAACACAGGGCTTTGAAATCTCATGCTTTGAAGTACAACACCCCATCCCTGCAGTCCTGAGGATTGAACCCAACACCTTTGCACTGAGCTCCATCCCTAGCCCTGTTTTTCTGAGACTAAGTTACCCAGGCTATGCTCCATTTTGTAATCATCTTGCCTCAGCCTCCCAGAGTGATGGGATTGCAGGTGTGCCACCAAGGCTGGTTGAAGTGCTTAACTTTTAAAGGGAAAAGATGATGCTATTCATAGAAAATATGCTGCTATTCTCTAAAAGAGCAAGAAAATAAAGAGAAGATCAAGCATGATAACTCTGTCATGTCTTGCTTTGCTGAGGGCCCCTGGTTCCCAGTGTGGGGAACCCCCTTTCCACAACCCCTCCGGGAGGCTCCCAGGGCCTCAACCCCACTGGTGTAGACAGAGAAGCTGGGAGCTCTGGGCTGGGGTTAGTCATCAGGCCTCTGGCAGTGTGGATGGCACATGGAAACCTTGAGGCCGAATTCCTGCGGCCCTGAGTCGCAGAATCCCCCCACCGCCACCTTCTTGCCAGCCCAAATCCCACTCAAAGCTGCCACCCACTCCCCCACCTCCAGAATTCATCATGGAAGAATGCACAGTACCAAGATGCCTGCAATCCTACAGGAATGTGGGCCTAGGTAAAAATGGTGTGGTTAAGAAAGCAAACAACATGCAGAAAGACGTTCCCCGGAAGTGGCCAGAGATCAAAGCCACCGATGAGTCTGCTTTCCACAAAGTGGGCAGGGGCAAGCACATGGCAGCTGTCCTCCTTTCCAGCCTGATTCTAACCTGACTGCTCACGGCCAGGGAGGCATCTTCCTCCCGAGGCCCGTAGGACAAGTATGTGGCCCGCTCCAGGACACGCACATTTGGGAATGGAGCTGTCCCTCAAGTCAAAGAGGCTGAGGAAGGACAGCAGAGCACAGCTGCGACCTCTGATGGCATTTGCTGTGTTTTAGGCATGGTACTCAGGCCCTAGACAGGTGTCCTGTCCTCACATCCTGGATCGCATGGCTGAGACAGCTATTGTACAGTTCAAGAGGATGAGAGGTAGTGAGGTGAAGGAGGTGGTTTCAGGCAGGCTAGAAGAAATGAAAGCTAGGTGGGAAAGAGACGTGGAAGTCATAATGGAGAACCATTCTTTGAAGAAGACTGCAACTTCTGTAACCCAGGTACCCAAGTGGGCCATGTCAGCCTCCCTTGGTTACGTCTAGACTCCTCTCCTTCTGGACCCATCTTACCCCAAACTCTCTTGCAACGCCAGTGTCCACAAACTGGCTTATGTATGAGGGTGAAGAACAGGACTCTGATCCTAAGATAAAGAAACAGGTTGAGGACCAGGTTTAAATTACCTGTTTAAAAAACAAAAAGAAAACCTGAGCCTATACCTGTAAAATGGACCAGTACTCTCCTGGGTGGGCCACCTTTTCCGGGGAGTTCCACCCACCTTAAGAGAAGCGTAAATGATCCCTGTTCCAAAAAATGCGTGCCCTCTGTCTCTCAAATATACTCCAGTTCTTTGCATGTGTATCTTTCAATTCTAACCAACAAAACCTGAAAATTCTCTCTCTGCAATAGGAGGCAGTAAACCTACAAACACATAGGGTAGGTTAGGTTCCATACCTCATCTTTGGGGACCTCCTCAGACCCTGTCTCAGCTATCTTGAGAAACCTCCTTAAGAAACCTCCTCAGATCCTGTTTCAGCCATCTTGCTGGACTAGTCTTTACCCAGCCTTGTAGGTTGGTGAGGTGGGGGTATAGGAAACACAGGTAGTGAAATTAGTTTTCCAGGATAAGCAAAGCGAAAGGTCTGTTCTGATAATGTGCTGCCATTCAGCTCCCAGTGGCAGTCATGGATGACAAAGAAATGACTGTAGAGGGGCATATCAAACAAGAGGCATGGCGGCCTTGGTCAGTGGTGGCACCATGGCTGTCATCATCCTCATCAAGTCCCAGGGGGAAGGACCAGTGACAAGCAGTTGGAGCAACCTTCACCTCAGACCTGTACCACCCAGATCCTCCTCTGTTGCAGGGCGTGTTGATCCAGAGTCCATGTTCCTGTTGCATCTGGAGTAGTTTGACCCAGCATTTGTTGTGAGTTCTGTGACAACATGTAACATAAGTGCAGTGCAGTGTCATGTGACGACCGTCAAATAGTTAGAACCCCCAGAACCATGCTCAATGCCTCCGATCACCCGTCATGTGGAGGTAGGCTAGACGAAATAAAGACAGGCAGAAAGGAGACATGGAAAGACACCATTTCAGCATCTCCACCTTGGGGACCCCCTAGGACCCTGTCTGGTGACAATGAGATATGGATTTGGACCATTCATCATCCTGGCCTCTGTCCTTCATGTACAGCTTAGCTCCAGTTGCATTTGGGGGAAAGCATTTTGTTAGGTGAAGTAAACAAAATGGAGCAGGGTATGTCTATGGTTTTCCAGGATGTCCTGAAGCAGTGGGGTGTGATTTACTCCTGTGAGCTCCGATGTATGGACACTTAAGAGGCCCTGTGGCAGCCCCCAGTGTGAACTTCATCTCCCTTATGAGACATATGCTTACATTAATATTTTGAATAGTATTGAGTCAACTAAGCCTCTAAATCTCTTCCCAGTGACTGCTAAGCCACAAACTGAAGGGCAATCACCAGAGAGGCCTGGGACAGGGAGAATGTGGGTTTCCAAAGCTTCCTCACCCACTTAGCAATCCATGTTAACAGTACCTATTCATTCATCAGCTTTCCTCCTTGTTTATCCCACAGGCATTCATGGCTCCCGAGTCTGCCCCGTGATGCATACCATCCGTGGGTGGGCTGGATGTGTGAAGAAATGAGATACTGCTCTTGCTCTTCAAGAGACCCATAATCTAGCTAAGGAGGGGAAAAACGACTAGAGAAGGTAAGCCGTGGAAACTCCACATAAGGGGAAAACACAGAGCTGAATTAGGAACCTTGCGTCCCACCCAGTTTAGACTGAAGTTAGTCACATAGTCACCTCCCTAGACCTCAGTTTTCTTATTTAAATAATGCAACACTTGCACATTTCATGTTCTTTCTGCTTCTAAGGTCTAAGCTCCTCAGTGTAAGGTGACCATCAGCTCCTTATATAAGTAAGATTTCCATGAAGCTGTGGGGCCAACTCAACATCTCTGAATACACATTAATTAAACAGGCTAAGTGATTCAGGTTAAATACAACAGAGATCTCATAATTTTATTTTATTTTATTTTATTTTATTTTATTTTATTTTTTGGTTTTTCTCCGGTACCTGGAACCGAACTCACGACCTTGCGCTTGCCAGGCAGGCGCTTTGCCGCTGAGCTAAATCTCCAGCCCCGATCTCATAATTTTAGCTGGGGGCACAAATGGAGCCCCTGGGCAACCTCACCACAGGTGTGGGGATTCTTATTCCAGCTGTTGTGAGGGGAGAACCTGATGCAGTTGTCCACAGACAGGTGGATGCAGTCTTGACACTCAGGCATCCAAAACACAAGTTAGATGAACAGCAACCGTCCTCCATGTTTCCTCCCTTTCCCTTTTCAGATCTTCCCACCCCTGTACCCCTAATCCCACTTTACCCTTTCTCCTGCCACTGTTCGGTAGTCCACGGTGAAGTCTGTGGACAATCTGGATACATCCCTCTTAGCAAGCCAAGAAGTACTTATTGCCCTATCTGGAAAGGTTGGAACAACCCTTAACCACTGTGTCTTCCCATGAGAAGCTCAGATGTGTGTGTTTGTGGGGATACAGATGTACAGATTCCCACAGGGCAAGCACAAGTTTTTCAGCCATTTTGCTGGACTAGTCTTTACCCAGCAGTGGATACACACATGAGAAGGAAGGCTAGGATAATACTAGGACCAAATGTTGGAAGAGATGTGACCATATATCAGCAAGAAAAAGGGAAGGATATGCCAGCTGAAGTGAAATTAAAAATAGATATGCAGTGGAAGAATGAGTTTGAAATCCAATCAGCCGAGAGTAAGATGGGATAGGGATAGAGGTTCTTTGGGAGACAGAGAATCTTAAGCTGATGGATTCTACTTTGATACAAGAGTATTTGTGCACAGGTCCAATATTCTTATTAGATTATAAGCTTCTTAGAGTCAGGGAGTCTAGATTGTAGTGGATCAGCACAGGAAGTCGAATGGACAGCCAGAAGTTTGTCCCATTAATTCTGACGGGGTGGTGAAAAGCTATTTTTCTACAACACTGTTAAAGATGAGTCATGTCGTTGCTGAAAATAACGGCTACTTGAGGTGATAAAGTAACTACTTGAAATTTACAAAGTTTTGGTTTTGAAAATGACTTGGACTTTGGGAATCGTGTTTCCCTGGCAAAACCTGACTCCCACCAGAATTCATTTGAGAGAGTGAGAAATAAAAGTTCATAAAACTTTGGAAAAACTTATGCAAATGGCATTTTGATGCCATAACTGTAAATAGCTCAGGAACACACGGGTTACATATTCCATGGGATACCCCCTGGTTTTGGGAGTGAAGGTCTGACGTTGTTCACATCATGGACTTTGGGTTTTGCTGAGTTCCCTATCTTTGGAAAATCAGTTTAAGACTGTCATCAGATGTATGCAGCTGTGGGTTTTTCTCAGATCTGGTTTATGGTTTTACGGTTTTCAGTGTGGAGCCAAAAGTCTTCCAATAGACATGGAAGAGGAAGATGTGGAAATCTTTGAGCGCCTGTTGGGAGGCAGGCCAGCACACTCACCACTGCCTTTCAGAGTTGGTACCTTGGCTTCAAGAAAACTAACTTGAGAGTTTGTACTTAGTGATTGCCCTGGGTCATGGACTTTGCTGTGATCTCTTACGTGGAAAATGTGGCTATTTCTGGTTTTTCTACAAACTTAAAGTATAGTTTAAGTAAAAAAGAATTTCTCAAAAGTATCTGAGCTCATAAAGACAAGTAAGAATTGCAATGTTGTTTGCAGCTCAGAAAGGAAATAATCATGAAAGAGTGACATTCAGCTTGGAGCTGATAGCTCCTCCTCCCATGGCCCCTTTCTAACAAGGGCAGGTTCACAGCGATGGAAGTCATGATCATCTCTGTGCAAGGAGGCTAGGAGATGAGGGAAACACTAAGCAACCTCTGACTTTATTTTGTGCATACAGGAGATTGATCTTGCACATGCTAGGCAAGCTCTCTACCACTGAGCTACATCCCCGGCCTTTTATATTTTGAGACTGAGTCTGACTAAGTTGCTCAGGCTGGCCTTGAATTTGTTATTCTCCTGCCTCAGCCTCCTGAGAAGCTGGGGTTATAAGAGTGCCCATGAACAACTGTGGTGAGAAGAGAACATTTTGCATTGTAGCAATCACTGTTCAGTTTGCATCTACTGGGTTGTGGTGTATACAATGTACAACTCTGTGACGGTCCTTCACACTGAGAATATCCTGCCATGCTGAATAAGGAGAGCAGTGAATTCATGTTTGTGTCCTCCTTGGGTCGACTTCCTTTCCTCTTGTTTTAAATCTGTGTGTTCTTGTGTCTATAAAGAGTGAAAATCTTTTCCACATGAATTCAACCTATTCATCTGGTAATTTGTGTAGCAGACATTGCCGAGCCCTGGATGAGTCAGTTTGGGGAGCACTAACAGGAAAGGAAACATTGAGAAGGCCCATAGGATGGATGGGAAATCTTCACGGACACAGAGATGTATAATGTGTACTTGCATAGAATGAATAATTGCTGTATAAGATGATGCTCATGCGTATGAGATCAGGAAGTAGGAGATGAAGAGGTTTTGCTCACAGAGCCCTTCCCCCTGCCGTGGCATGTTGCCTGGGATGAGATGATGAACACCTTAGTCCTTCATCCATGGCTAAAAGATAGGAAAGAACGCACCTGATGGAATGGCTGAGGCAATGAAACGGAATAAAACATGTAAGGTTGTAGAATACGCCTCAGCTAATGTATGCCTGCTTCTGGTATCAATAATTCTTCAGCTGCTGCCATTGTGACAGTGACAATAACCTCTGCGTTCTAAAAAAGTCTGCAATAAAGCAAAAACCAAGCCAAAGAATGATTTTCTGTCGAGGGAAGTAGATTTCCAAGGAACAGAACTGAAAGCTCCTAGCACTAGGAAGACAAAGTGAGTAACAGTTTCTTTTTCAAAAATTACTGATGACGCAGACTGCTAGATGGCAGAACCCTCTTCTAATTTTCCTCCCTGCACAGGTAGCATGGAGGGAAGTGCATGTGTGCGGGGGTGAACATCCTTCTATTCCCCTCAGCTTCTCTGCAGACATATCACCTATGGTCCAAACAAAAATGTCTGACTGAAGAGACAGGCAGGCATGGGAAGCTCGAGCTCCTATGTGCAACCCCGTAGGCATCGTGTGAAGTTTCTCCTGTCTGCAGCTAAGGACTGCATGGAACCAGAAGAACAATTTTTCATTGTGTTGTAGAGTGACTGATCAGTGGGGAGAGAACAGATCTCAGGAGCTGCATCATTCTGGCTTTGCAGGGAGGGGTGGCTTCTGAGTGTCTGGGAGATGCCACCGGAAGTCTCTGAGCTTTGCATTTTCTTTTTTCATATGCACTGACCTCTCTTAGGCATTAGCATGAGTCTTCAGTGGCATGTCTAAAACATGTCCCCACAAGCTCTGTATGCTTGCAGAAAGCATTCCTAGTATTCATGTATATCTAGTGGTAAATAGTGAATAGGTGAACATATAATGGAACCAAGGTGTTTCCTTGGGCAATTAGGATTGAATCTCAGTCTTTGGAGAATGACATGTAACTTTAACGTGGTAGTTTACACAGCTTTATATATCCAGCTCAGACCTTCATTTATGGGTGTGACACTTGCCAGTGTTTAATATACTGCTTAAAACACAGTGACCTGCTACAGCAAAACAATACCCGTGTGTCTACCCTCCTCAAGGAGCTACATAACTATAACCCCAAATGCCATGGAGTGGCGGGAGCAACTCCAGTTCTGTAGATATTTTGGGCACAATGGATGTTGACAGATTACTTCCAGTTGATAAGAGCAGAAAGTGAAGAAGCCCAGGAAGGAATACTTGAGGAAGAAGGCTTTCTAGGGCTAGGAAGGGCGAGGAAGTGAATGCTCAGAGCTGGACATGAGGCAGAAAGAAGGAAGGGGTGAGCAGTAAAGGGTGCTCTAGGCCAAATGAGCTCTGAGCAAAGGCACCAGGGTGGGACCCACTTGCGAAGGTACTTTCTCTGCCACAGTCGGGAGCTCCTGACCTGTGAACCTGTTAACAGTTGTGTGTTCCTGCATGGGTTCTCTTGGAGATGAGCTCTGGGGGAGGCCAGAGATTTTCATTTTTATAAGGACTAATATATACATCAACATAGAAGCAACTAGATATTCTTATTTCTATAACTCTACATCCTAGTAAGGACTCTGCGTTCCAGAGTTCAAATTTCTGTTGTCTTTGTAGACATCCAGATAGTTTTCCTCCGGAAATAGTTACTTGTGCACCTTGGATGTTACTAAGTTGATCCTGGCTTTCAACTTATGCTCTTCAATTAATTCTTTTTGGATTCACACTTTTTAAAAAGAAAATCCTTGCATAATCTCTAGGGTTTACCGTTTCAATAGGGATTACATCTTTCTTTACATCTTGTCACCGAGTTCTCTTCTTCAGGACATGTGGAAAAGGTGTACAGAAATCCATCCCCTTTGTCCTGCCGTAAACATGTCTCCAGCTCTGCCAAAGGCATTTATTTCAAGACAGCATCCTCTTGCCTTTAAAGGAGTCTTTTCTTTTAGAAAGGAAGCTGGTAAGAAAGAAGCACAGCGTTCCTCGTTCTCCAGGGGAGATCGAGAGCCAGGCTAAGTCCAGCCAGCTGCCTACTGTCCCGCCCTGTTGTGCAGGCACACAGTTGTACCCACTCATTCTCATGGTCTGGGGCTGCTGCTCCTCTACACTGTACCTGTGAGATCGAGTAGCTGCGACAAAGATTCAGAAGACTTAAAATGCTGCTAGTTGTCGGTTACGGGAAATATCTGACTTTTGGTTAAGCCCATAGGACTAAAGAACAATTGCCCCAGTGGGAGTGTGTGCCTTTGCTCAGAGCTCATTTGGCCCAGAGCACCCAATGCCTTGGGAGCTCACTCAGAGCTCCCACCCTGGTGCCTTTGCTCAGAGCTCATTTGGCCCAGAGCACCCAATGCCTTGGGAACAAGCATTATGTGGATGTTTCTGAGCAATCAGACTCTGTTACCTCAGCCAGCTTCTGTGAACTCACCGAATGAGGCTCTCAAAGTTTAGAGACCATGGTAGAGGCCAGTACAAGCCCTCTGTCATTCTGAGGGCACAATCACATCTTTGTAGGTTAAAAACAAAAAGCAGCAATATGCAAACATACATGATTACTTGATGAATAATCACAGTGGAGTCTCTGCATAAAATTAGAAATCCCATGGCTTTCAATGGTTTCCTACTTTTTCTGTAAAGGAGGAGTCTCCTTTATTTATGTCGTTTCAAGTTGCTTAAAATCTGTTTATCTTTTTTGTCAAGGAATTAACTCACACCTCCTTCTCTTTTTATTCCTCCTCACTTCATCTCATGGTAAAAATATGCGTAGGCCTTCTAGGAGAGTAGACTCTCAGTGTTTTTCCACTGGCTCTCAGGATGGACGCACATCTTCAAGGTTAGGGCCCAGCTTTGAGCGCTATCAGCAGAATATCATGCAACTTGTACAATGAGTCCTGAATAAACATTGTTCACTTTCAATGGCAAAAATACCTTAAATGCAAGAGCTTTGTCAAATGGCTACCTGAGATTTGGGGAGGCCAGTGGCTTCCTCTAAGTCTTGTGTGTAGAGAACCTTGCTGCTCTCTCATGGTACTCCAGGGAGAAATGGCAGTGGGTATGAGGAAAATAAGGACAAGAGTCAAGAGCTGGGTCAGGTGGAGTTACTGCTTACCTGGTGGGCAAGAGAACTGACTTGAACAGTAGGGACATTCATCTTATACTCTTGCAAAGTTAGTATCAGGAGAGGAGATGTTGCCTAGCGACTAATTGTCTAGGTAGAATGCTTCTTTCAATACTGAGGTAGCTTGACTGCTTGAGGCACTCTGGCTCTGTCCCGCCCTCACATGTGCCACCCATATCCAGCTCCAGCGGTTTCCAACACTTGTAAGTGGTCGAACTGGTTGCAAAGGTAGCCCCTGCTGACAACAGGTCTTTTCCAAGGGACCCCAGGAGGGGTCCTGACTTTGATCACTGTGCTCTGATTTTCTTACCCTGACATCACTGGCTTTTACTCTGAAAAACACTACTTGCTATTGGACTGAAAAGCTAAGAATCCATGTGGTATTCATGTCATTTTAACTCTGACACATCTGTAGCTGAATTGATTACATGTCCCCAAAACTTAATAAATTATATTTCATTCTTTATGCTAAGATTGTTATTAAAGAATAACACCCTGCTCACCAAGTTGTGAAATATTTCAGACCATATTGAGAATTATTTTGTTTTTTTTCTTTTTGCCATGTCAAATGCCAAGTAAATTGTTTACTTCTCACTTGAATTTTTATTTAAAAAAATCCAAATTTCACAACCAGTTGTTCAGATTTCCCAGAGGTATCCAGTTTTCTCAAACTGGATTGCACTTAGAAACACTTGGTATATTTCTAAATTGAAAGAACTTATAATAAATCAGGATAGATTTAGAGTACACTGAAAAAAACATGCTACATCTACTTGTGTGAAATCCAATTCCTGAAGTGACAGGAAATTCCAGAATTTACTGTAATGAGGTTTTGTAATCAGATAAGAAAAAAGATGCCATGGGGGACAAAAGAGAAGAGGTCTTAACTATTGTCCACTTTTTTCCTCTTTAGATGTGTTTGCCTATGGCAAATCAGCATTGCTTTTGCTGATGCTGAGCAATTTTATTATCAGTTGGTAAATCTACTTCTACAGTGGCAATACTACCAAATTATATGCGAGGTACTGGAGAAAAGAATTAGGCGCTGGGTTAACTACTCAAGGGATTTGCAAAATCACCAGTGCTTGAACTACTCTGAACTAAACTTTAAGATTACAGTGTTAAGGGGAATGGGTGGGGAATTTCTACTTTCCAAGAGCAGCTTCCAACCTCACTTTAAGAGCATATGGAAATTTGAGAATACCCTTGATTTTGCAATATGACTATTGTCTTCGCTCAGTATTATGAAAAAGCGGAGGATATAATCAAAACAGTGCAAATTATTAGAGTAAATATTTAAATTATAACCTTGGCTCACATAGCAGTATCTCCTCAAACCTTTTATTTGGTGAAATTAAATCTTGAACACTATAATTCTGAATTCCCTGAATTTTAACGAGTTTCTTCAGAAGCCTTTGGGAGTAAGAAATGAAATTTTTAACAGGCTGAGTAACTTCCATCTGTCGCTTGGCACTGCTGTCCTTGGGATCCACAGGCCATCTGCTTGCCGCTGGGGGTCTTCTCCTCATGTCTTCCCATCCAGATTTATCTTAGCCTCCCTGCTGAAATGGATCCATTGAGAGCAATGCCCAGCTACTGCAGATAAAGGATGAGAATACCCATCAAGGATGAGGATGCAGGGGAGATGGTTGGTCCCTCACCCAAGCAAGGGAGCTGGTCCCTACGGTCTGGTCACTGCTTCCAGCCTAATGGTGCCACTCAGGAGAACCTGGCACAGCAAGGAGGAGGCCTTGATGACACTCATTTGGCTCTGGGAAGCTGGAGGTGTATATATTTCCTCCCAATTGTGCAACTGAGGCAAGCTGCTCTAGGTTGATTGCCTCTTTATCTCTTAGCCTTTCTCCCAGTAGTGAGGAAGAGAAGATATCAAGGCCAGAACCCTCTGACATGGGAATGCTGGTGTGGGCAAGACTGGCCACTCCCGAGAAAGGCAGGTACCCAGCAGCTCACCCTCTGGAATCTGGAAAACCAGCTCTGACCTTTGGGCCAGGGCCTCTAAGGATGCAGAGACACTGCAGGTTTGGGTAGGAACTAGCTGGTCTTTGTGTTGACTTTAAAATCCTCAAACAGTTGGGTGACAGACAGTTCAGCAGTTTCTTGCAAACCTAAGCATACCTTGGGCACACGGTCCAGCGATTGTGATCATGCTCCTTGGTATTGTCCTAAAGGATTTGGAAAACATACCTACAAAGAGACCTGTGTACCTATATTGATACCAGCTTGCTTTATGAATGTCAAATCTTGGAAGCAACCAATGTGCCCTTGAAGAGGTGACTGAATATAGAAACAGATGTGTCTGGAAAATAGAATACTATTCAGTGCCAAAAAGAAATCAAGCTGTGAAAACATGGATGAAGGAAGCTTCATGCATCTCAGTAGGTGAAGGAAGACAGTCAGAAAAGGTTACACAGGTACTAGTCCAGGGGGATGTTAAGTCTAGAGAGAGAGAAAAACCATGGAGACAGGAAAAATAAAATGATCACCAGGAGCTAGAGGGGTGGAGAGAAGCATGAGTAAGCAGAGCTCAGGGGACTTTTAGGGCAGTGACACTAAAAGCTTGGTACTATAATGGTGGAACGAGGTTATTATACATTTGTCTAAACCACTGGCCTATGCAATGCCAAGAGTGAAACCTAATGCAAAGTATGGCTCCTGGGTGACATTGACATGCTGGTAACACGTGCACCCGACGGTAAGCAGTGCACGCTCTGCTGAGGAGGATGGATGTGGAGATGGAGAAGCTTGTGCATCGGAGAGGAGCGGGAGGCATCTGGGAACTCCACGTGGTTGCTGCTCGATTTTATTATGAACCTAAAACTGCTCTGAAGATTGAAGTCTCTAAAAAGTTCTTAGTCTTTATGCAATGCCTGGGGAAAATCTCCCAAGATGGACTGTAGCCAGGGTTGAGGGGTTGGGTAGGTTCTGATGGCCCTAGGGATCCAGGGGAAATATGACCGCACAGGTGGATTGCTTTGGGTGTGGGACTCCTCGCCCTTTATCTTTTATCTGTGAAGGGAGTTGCCCAACCCTGACCAGAGATCCAGGGCCCCTTGTCTCAGTGGGGGACACTGGAATGGGAAGCATACACTCTTGGCTCAGTCAGAGAGATTTACAAGCAGAGAAAGGGACAGGGCATTTCTGAGATTTTAATTCATGGTTTGCCCTTGTTGCCATCTCTCTGACTCAAAGTGGGTAGTGAGATACTGTGGAGCTCCAGGTCCCTAGAGCTCTTGGAAGGGAGCACCAAGAAGGAGATGGAGTTAGGGTCTTATTCATTTTGTCAACTGTGATTACTTAACTAACCCTGCTATCACAGGACAAAATCACACCATGTTTGGTTTAGAGATCTTAACTGGCTTCCTTTTGTGATTCCAGAGCCAGGCAACACTCTTTCTATCGATATCACACATTCCAGTAAACTGAGCAGAAGGGGTTCCTCTCACAGATGGAAAAGGGCTGAAGAAATGGACACAAAGTTCAAAGAGCAAGTTGTCATTGCAAAGTGACTTTCCCTGTTTGGCAAAAATAGGGAGACAGAACATAGGACAATACTTGTGCCACCATTTTTATTAAGTTAAACAAATGCTATTATGATTCAATTTTATGCCCATAAAGATATGTTCAAGTCCTAGCACCCCTTCCCTTGTGGCTGTGAGTGTAATCTTGTTTCAGTTGAGGGTTTTGGTAGATATAATCCAGTTAAAATGGAGTAATTTTAGGATGAGTTCTCATCCAAAATGACTGGTATCTGTAAAACAGGTAAATAACACGTGAGACAGAGCCATCCTGAGGGGAAAGCAGGTGGTGACAGAGGATGAAGTTGGAGTGATGCAGCTGCAAGTTACAGACCACTAAAGACATCTAGACACCATCAAAAGCTAGAAGAGACAAAGAAAAAGTTGACTCAGAGTTTCAAAGGGATCATGGCCCTCTTGACATCTTCAGTGTAGAATTTAAACTTTGTCTTAGGTACTTTTCTCATTGCTGAGACAAAATGCCCGATGCCCAAAGTTAAGGGAGGAAGGGTTTATTTACCTCTCAATTTGTAGAGATTTTAGTCCATCATGGGCCGGCTCCAAGGCAGGGTGGCACAGCAGACAGGCATTTCAGAGGAGAAGCAGTTAATGGCAAACAGAAGACAGCAAAGCAACAAGGGATGGACACAGCTGTTGCTATCCTTTATATCTTATTCAGGCTACCAGGATTAGGGTGATGTCAAACCAATCAGTGGACTGATTTAGTGATTATCCACCTTTAATCTAGCATCTTAATCCTAGCTTTGCACCACGAATCAGTCACAAACTCTGGATTCAGCCACCTCTGAGAAAACCCCACCTATGACTGCATGAGGCTTTGAGGGGGCACCTAGACACAGCTGCAACAAATCTCTAGAACTGGGAGACCATACATTTCTATTGCTTTAGTCCACTGGGTTCACTGTCTGTTGTTTTGACCCCCTAAGAAATGGGCACAAATTCTCAGCTTCCTATGACAATGTGAACCCCTGCTCAATACTGAACTCTACAGATTCTCCTATTCATGATGATTGATAATATTTCCGCTTGCATAATTTTGGTACATGTTCTTTTCTGGATGTTCATGTAGACCATCTTTTCTCTTGAGTGCTTCACTTTTCCTGGAAAGTTCACTTCTAGAAGTTTCTACCCTTGCATCCATGTAGACAGTTTGCTGTTGACACCCATCACCCCCGACTTGCTCTACTGATCTTTTGTGTTGAAATCACTGTCTCCTGGGTTTTTGTTCTCCCTATGTTTTTGTTTTACTCCCTCATTTTGACGGTATACATCTTCTAGTAATTTCCTTGTCAGGAGTGCCGTGTCCAGCATGGGTATTACTGATGGGAGGGCTGTGGGTCTCTGTTTCTTTGTACCTGTCCTGTTTTCATTCTTTTACTTCTATCATTTTCTCACTATTCCTGCCATAATGAAGCTTTATGATGCCGAGTTTTGCTGTGTGTTTTCTCTTTCTGCTTTCATGAGCCAGGTACTTCAAGGGTCCTTGATGCCAGCCTGTCCTTTGATTCCGGGTGCCACTGGTTTCTCAAGCTGCTGATGTCCACGCGGGGAGAAGGGTTATCTGCTGACTCCCCAGCACCTACTACAGAATCTTCTGAACACAGCCTCCAGGTGAGTCACTGAATGAAAGAGGGAATCAAGGAAGGAAGGCCAACAGTGGCTTTGAACTAGTCCTTCAGGTAGCTCTAAATATTTTACTGCTAAGAATTCTTAATAAATTCTGAGACTGGAAAAAGGGAACTGGCCAGCATATGTATGGAAACAGTGGAAGAAGTGTGAGCAAAAGTCAATTAAACTACAAATAATTTCATTCCAACAGAGAAATTTAAGCCAGTTATGGTGGTACACACCTGTAATTGCAACATTCTGGGAAGCTGAGGCAGGAGGACCCCAAGTTAGTCTAGCCTGGCCTGGGTCACCTAGTAAGACTTTATCTCAAAATGAGAAATAAACAAGGATCGATGATGTAGCTCATGATGAAGGCTCTGAGTTCTATCCCTGTATGAACAAGAGTGAGAGTGAGAGTGAGAGAGATTTAGTTCCAGTGGAAGAAATGAGGGCTACTTATTGATTATCTTCTGTTAAAATGGGGTTCATAATTCTTTGTAACAGTGCTGAAACTGGAACTTAGAATAGTTAAATAATAACTAGGAAATGGCAGACCTGAAATTTGAGTCCAACCATTTGTGTTGCTTTATTTAATAAATATTGATTCAGGCTCGATTTAGGACCACTCAGTGAGCCTAGACTGTTTTAGCTTCCAAACTGCTGTCTTTTCCTGTATTCCTATTGCCTGCGAACAATAGGGTATTTTATGGCTTAGTTACCTAAAATAACACAGCCCAACATTCCCATAAGGAAGCAAAACTAAAATTTAATATTGTATTTATTGCAAAAGTTAGGACCAATCATAGACCTGAACTGCAGCGGTAGAGGGAGAAATTGAAAAGGCTGCAAGAGAAACCTGGCCATTGTAATGAAAGTCACTCCCAGTGCTTGTTGTATTCCTCAGTCCCTTCTGTGCTGATTAGGTTTAATTGTCCTAGCTTGATTTACTTGGGAGCCACCCAGGGGCTTCGTAAACTCACTTGTGGATGTGTCTGGGTGGGTCGTGGAAGCATGGCCTTTGGTACCTTCCTGGTCTCTCACCTTTTCCTCACTGGTACTGTGTCCCTGCTCTGCTTCTCAGCCACCAGGAACTGAGTACCTGCACTTCACCATGCCCTTCACCATGATTTTCCTGCTTTGGAACCAGCTGACCATGGATTCATAGCCCTGGAACCATGAACCAAATTAAAACTCTCCTCCTTTTATTTATTCTTTAATTTTATTTTAAAGAGAAAGACTATAACAAAACAACAACCAAGACAAAACAAAACAATACAAAAACAATAAAAAAGATAGAATTTCAAATTAAGATGATAGGAAGTTAACCATGGTTATTATATTACATACTGTTGTCTACAATGAAGTTAATCAGATTACCAGATGTAGGAATGCAAGACTGATCAAACAATTAAAGAGAATAAAAAATAATGAAAAACATTAGAAATGATACAGAGCCTCACTAAACAAGATGGTAGGAGTTCAACAGTGGTTATTACATTGTATGTTGTCTTCAAAGTAGTTGTTCAGATTACCAGTATAAGCATGCAAAATTGGTCAAAAAAATTTTAAGCCTTAACAGTCCTCCTTTTAGGTGTTGGTGGTGTTGGGTATTGTGTGTCAGCAATGGGAAAGCTGAGGAATACACCTCCAATCCATCCATCCTTCTCTCTGTATGCAACAATCCATTCAGCAGTGTCTGGGGCATAGCAAAGATGTTAAGAAGCACTTCAGAAATGAAAATCAATGAGTGGTTCAACTCCATGTTCCTCGGGTTTATTTGCACACAAAGATTCACCTCTTTTACAGATTCACAACTTGTACTGCACAGTAACTTGCATGTGCAGGACACTAAAGGGTTACTTGATGTGGTTATAGTAAGCGAGTGAGGGCAAAAACTATGCTTGTTGAGCTTAGCACACTGCCTTGTGCATAGTCAGTGCTCAGCAACCAGGTGATGGGTGGATGAATGGATAGATGGATAGATGGATAGATGGGTGGATGGATGGATGGATGGATGGATGAATGGTTGAATGGGTGGATGAAGAGATGGATAGATGGTACAATTGTGAGTACCTTGTCAAGGCTAAGAGACACAAAGGAAAGGCAGACTCCCAAAGGACACTTTACCATTTGTTGTTGCTTCTTTGTTTAGTAGAAGCCATCACAGACAGCATCAAATGACACCAACACTGCCACTGATTAATTTTCCTGAGCATTAGTACTCATGGACAATGAGATTGAATACTCCTTTGTGTGGCAACTTTTCTTTCAGACCTCAAAGAAGATTTTAGTTACCAAAGTAAATAAGAGTTTCTCTTTGGCTACCAAAAGATATTATGGGTTATCTGATTCTGAAAACACTGCTTCTAAAAGTAGCTATCCCAAATGGATCCCATTTGGAAGGTGATTTGTTTATCTGGTACATGGATCAGTGGCAGGCAGCAAAGCCCATATAAAAGAAGATGAAGATCCCTTATCTAGATGGAATTTAATTAAAAATAAACAAGAAGATAGCTACTATTTTAGGAGAGCATAGCTTCTGACTTCAATTTAATTTCCTTTAAAGAAAAGACAATATAAAGCCCTTTCAGATTCCAGCATATTAAGGCATATTCTACATCACATTATTATTCCCAAGGGCACGCCCTCTCCCCTGACCCTCAATTCTTTTTTGTCAAGTAGTTTTCCTCCACACATGAGTTCCATTAGATGATTCAGTTACGTTCTGCCTGGTATCTCTATCTAGTTAATTTTGACAACACCAAACGCTGGAACTCTAAACCAACAGTTCCAAAAATAGTTTCTTTCAAAACAAAGATGCAATCACAAATGGGTTGGATTGAAATGTTCTCTGGATAACATCTTATGAGGTTCCTTTAAAAGAGAGAAGTGTAATGAGCCAAGTCACCCTACCAGAGGTCTCCAGAAGTTAAACCACAAAAATGCATTCATCTCTTTAGCTGCACTTAGCATAAATTCTGAGCGTAGAGACTGCTCTTGGGTCTGGCTTTATTGTGCATCTTGCTTATCTCAGTAACACTGGCCTTGAAAGGCAGACTCCCAAAGGACACTTTACCATTTCATGTCACTGTAAGAGTGATAAATAACAGCGTCCTCTGAGATGAACCTTTCAATTAGAGGAGGCTGTGCATGGACTTGAGAAAAGATTTGGCTTCTTTGTGGTCATTTTAATAAAGGCATCCTGAGGTTCTTTCTTTTCATTCCCCCCAGCAATGGCAGTAGCCATTTATAATCCATGGAGCTTTTGCAGTGTGACAGAGATCATGTCATAAGTCTGGTGTGCAGTGTACCTTTCATCTTGATTATAGCCCTATGAGATATACACTATTATTTTTACTGTTTAAAAAATATAAACATGGTGGTTTGGAGAGGTTACTGCTCAAAGTCATGAGGTTTGGGTAAAGGGTGGTAGTGATAACATTACATAGCATAGGTGATAAAAATTACATAGCATCAAATAAAAGAGGGCATTTGGCACCAGAAATTGTGTCTCTCACACCATACCCAATGCTGCTTCGTACCACCCCTCTGCATGACAGTTCTAACACCGCCAGCATCTGAGGAAATTCTTTTTTCTCCTTTCTTCTCACTTCTCTTTATTTTGATGCGCACTCTCCACCACCCACACCTCCCTCATCACTGAATGAATCCTAAAAGGCAAGAGGTTTCTCAATATCAAACCAGACAAATGCCACAAATTTGAAGTCACTTTTGGAAAGTTTCCACTAAAAACCCTCATATACAAAAGCACCTGTGTTACATGCAGAATTACTACGACTCTTATTTACTTGCTAAAATTCAACTAGGTTTCTTTTTAGTAACTAGCATATGAGAAAATAGTTTAAATTATATCTTATTTAATTTTGTTTTTCTCTTGCATTTTCTAGAAATACAAGGATGATGATGATGATAATAACAACAATAACAGTAATAATGCTGTTTGATTTTCCAGTGAAGAAATACGTGACAGCAGAGGAAGAAAGCCAGAAAAATACATTGGAATCACTGTGTACAGATGTATGTAGCTCCATGGTTAGGCTTAATATTTGCTGATTAGGAAGGCATTTCACAGAAAATGTGGATAACTGACCTGTTTAATGCATGGTTAGTGATAGTATCTACCTTTCTAACATGAAATTCCTTTACCTTTTAACCATGTAAGCCATTACCGAGAAATTAAGTGGGCTCACTTTATTTATGCCATAGAGACATTCTTGAGAAAGGCAACGGGAAGACCCTTGCCAATTAAGAAATGTGTGGGTAGAATTTTCCTATTAGAAGAGTTTAAAGAGAAAATGATGTGTTTATAGCAGTATTTTATGCTGAAAATATTTTTATAAGATCCCTCTCATAAACTGAGCGTGAGAGGACTGCTGGGTGTTCGTCCACGCGGAGTAGCTGGTCTGTCCAGAGTCCCAGTGGAGGGCTCCGGGCTATGCGTGAGCTCCAGGCAGTGCACGGCAGGCAGGGGAGTGGTGTGGGGCTGAGCGTCTGGCTTCTGGGTCCTTCCTGCACCAGGTTCTGCTGTCTTTCCTGTGCTGCTGGCTCAAGGCTGCAACCCTGCAGCCTGGCATCATGCAGAAGCCACACAGTTGAGGAGCTGATGTCCTTGAAGAGCTGTATGGAAGAAAATCCACCAGCCCAGCAGACTCACCCAAGCAAGAAGTAAACTCCACTATGTGTATGGGCCCAGCAACCCTGGAACTGCATCTACCTTGGCAGATAAAGTTGAATTCATAATTTTGTAGTCATCAGGCTTCAAAATTACAGCCATTTTTGACCTAAGATTTGCAAAAAAGCTCTTCTGGGTAATATTCATCACATTGTTTCTTTTCTTTATATTCCTACTGTTACCCTCAAATTTAGGACTTTACTTCTCATGTTTGAAGAACTAAAGGACACGACTGTCCAAGTCCTTTCTTCCTATTCCACTTGTCTAATCCACCCCATCTGCACTGGATGAGCACATTAAAAATTTCATTCTATCCTTTCCTGTTGAGAATCAAAATCCTCAAAGGCTTCCTAATGTTAAAGGGATACAACTTGAAAATTCTCGGCAGAAAATACACTTCCTGGAGTCAACCCACCATTGCGAGCACTTGCCATCGTTTCCCAGCAGAATCCCCCGACAGGGCCACTATTTTGCACACGTGATTTTTTTCTCATAAGTGCCTACTGGTTCACACATGTCAGTCCAGCCAGAATATTACTTTCCCCTTCTTACTTCTGAAAATCCTACCTTTCCCTCATCAAAGCAGAGTGAGCCGTCTGCTCCAGACTCCCTTGCAGTTGGCTCTGGTCTGCATAATCTCAAGCTGTCTTCTCCAAGAACACGTTAAGCCCATCTTCCTGGAGAGCTATCTGTTTCTACTCTAACCTCCTGTGAGACTGATTACTTATACTGTTCACTGTATGTCTAGAAAGCTCTCCGTTGATCCCAAGATCTAGCTTTCTTGACAGAAAGAAAGACAGCTGGGGCTGATGCTAGAACCCCTCCTAAAAGTTGGATGCAGGATGGGATATGCCTCCAGGAAGTGGCTATGCCTGTGAACTGAAAGCATAGTTACCGAGAGCTTGTCCCTGAAGTGCATGAGCCTTACTGTTAGAGAAGGAGAGCCCAACCTCAAAGACTGTAGGGGACCACGACTTGTAAATTGACAGCATCTATTTGAGGCCCTCCTTGCCCTGCCTTATAGGTTTTTTTTTTTCTTTTTTTTTGTCTTTTTGAGACAGGGTCTCACTATGCAGTTCAGGCTGGTCTTGAGCTCACTTTGTAGCCTCGAACTTGCAACAATCCTCCTACCTCAGCCTCCCGAGTGCTGGGATTACAGGCGTGCACCACCACTCCTGGCTCTGTGGGATGGTTTTGGAATGTAGAAATCCCACTTCCTCTTGGTTGCTGCTGAGATCTTGATGGTCAGTGAGGCTGTGAAGCTCACAGAGCAGAATGAGGTCTGCTGAGGACAACAGAGTGAAAACTCTTACCCAGGCGTGGGAGGAATTTAACTTGTTCCCTGTATGATGTTGAACCTGCCCATTCCACCACTGCCTCTATGCTGTTCCGGGGAAAGTACTGTACCCTCCCCGTGTACTGGCTAATAAAATAGTGGCTAGCAGGAGATTCTTGGCCTTTGTTCCCAGAGAACATTGATCGTCCCCGAGTCCTAGTTCCTTGCAGTTCTTGTCTCTTGTTCTTTTTCCTTCTTGCAGTGTCCAGTAACTCTGGGCAGGAGATTGGGATCCACTCCAGGACTCTGGGATAATGTCACCATGGAAAGGGTCCCCTGTAGAAGACTGAATTACTGTTTCACAATACTGGAAAATGTCCCTAACAAGCCAAGGGAGGGCAACCAAAAATATAGTTAACGCTTCCATTAAAAAAAGGTTACAGTGAAAAATACATTGCCATCCATCTTAAAAAACATACTCTCCCTCGCTTCAAACATACTCATTCTATCCTCATTGCCACTTCCTGAGGCAGAAATCCTCTTCCCTGAGTGTCTTCTACTGTTCTGTCCTGGCTACCTCCGTGTCCAAAATCAGTTCCAATCATTTACCTTGTGTGGTAGGCCTGACTCAGGGAAGAGCTGGAAGTCATACTGCCAGATCTGGTGAACAAGATTGATCAGGACACACTGTAATATTTTTATTTGACAGAAATTGCTCTAAACATAAACTATACATTGCTTCAGAAAGTGGCAAGTTTGACAGGGTGAGTATGTCCTAAGGGAGCAGGAGTGTCTTGAAGGAGATTGATGGAGCTATGTCTTCTGCTCTAAAAGATTTAAACATTCATGATATTTTCTGATCACACCGGGCATACATGGTATGGTAAGTTGTTTTCCTAACCTTCATAGAATCAGCATCAAAGGTGAACTTTTAACTTTTTCTATAGCAATAGATGCTATCTCATTTTTAATCAATGTTTTCCACAAGTAAATCAAATCTCTCAGTGCGCAGAGCGTCCAATCACGCTAACGCTCACACAGTCAAACTCATTGAGTTCCAGGTTCACCATTCCTCTACAGATCTGCATCTACTGGTATTGTTTAAGCACACTTCCTGTTTTCTTGGCACCTACTGTGCTCCAGACACTGTTGGACATTTTCCATACATGGTCTGGAATTTTATTGTAATCCTTAGTGGTAAACACCTTCAGAGGCTTACTCCATAGCCACTTTCTAGGCACCCTCTCTTTGCCAATGGAACCCCAATTTAGTTTGCAGAGAAAATGTGTCCAGGTGCAGATAGAGTCACCCCTTTCCTGAGCCATGGTAAGGAGCTAGCTGTCTTCTTCCCTTTCTAGCTTTCTTTGCAGCCAGAGGTGGTCCTGCCACACTGTTCCGGCTGGGATGACAGCAGCAGAACTCTGGAAGCGTTGCTGGAGAGGGCTAGAGCTGCTGAAGGAAAGGCATGCACATCGCTGAGCCCTTTCCCTTCCAGTTGCCTTGGGTGGGCTGTGACATCCAGAACTGAGGTGACCAGACCTTGGTGTAGTGAGAACCGTCAACTGCTGATGACTGTGGAGAGCACGATGCCGAGCTCCAAGGTCACACTGTGCTCCTGAGTTCACACGGAGGGCTGCCGACATCATACGTGCATGCATTTGGTTACATTCGAGACACTTCTTTTATTTAAGATCATGAATGTGTTATGTCACTTGAAGTTCAGCACACACACACACACACACACACACACACACACATCGCAGATTCACCATATAAGATAAATGTCTACCCTCTTTCGCTGAGGAGAAAATAGGTGATCAAAGAATGGGACATAGCAAATGCTGGTTGTGTTCATCTTGGATACAGGCGTACACACCTGCTGTATGACATGGTATCCATGGTTAGGTTTAAGTAAAAAGGCAATATTCCTACAAGCACAAGGAGTAGCATCTAGGTTCAACACAGTGTTTCAGCAGCCTCCTCCTCCTCGATCTCCTCTTTCCCCTCTGTTTTTATGTAAATCTGAAAAATACTACAACGCTCCTTTTAGCTACATTGTAGGAGTGTTGGTCTCCGAGGAAGAAGAAACTGGAAGGGTTTCCAGATGGAACCAGGGCTTTGTCGGAGCGCCTCTAGGAGCTAAGCTCCAGAGCCTGGTGAGTGACACGCAGCTGGCGGGGAACTGGGAGAGTGGCAGAGCCCTCACACTTCACTGGTGGCCGTGCCTGGCCTCAGAGATGCGCCAGCTTTCCACCGGAGCCATGTGCTCTCTACGTGTCTATGCCAAGCACGAAGGCTGCAGTCTGAGTCACTTTCAAAGCTTCCCTTGCACAAAGAGGAGACAATTGATCCCTTTAATTCTTAGCAAGTTAAAATCAGGAGTGCCTGGCACTTTGTGGAGAAAACGGTTTGTGCGAGAGCAGCCTATTTCCCTCCTCTAAAAGGTGGGCTTCTGTCTGATGTCCAGCTGTTGCTGTCGCCTTTAGGAACATGGATTCTCAAACCTCAAGCTTCCTGCATTGCAGGGAGCAGCGGAGTGGGGGCAGTGGCAGGGCTGGCCGTGTCAGCAGTGCCTTCCAGGACTTGCAGGAAAGTGAGGCTGAGGGGACACCGTGTCACTGTGTAGACTTGCAGATTCCAAGCTTCAGCCTGTCAGCCCAGCCCAGCAGCCCCGCTGAGCCGTCCGCTGCGGCCTGGGCGAGCGCTTCCACACTGGGGCATGATTAGGAAGGACGGGAGCAAGTGACCTGTGACGAGGAAGGAGTGGACCAGCCCCGTAATGAGCTGGCCGGGGCAGGCCTGCATGTGGCCCCTGCGCCTCCTGTGTAGAGCTCGGCCCAGTCATTTCCTCCGCACTCGGGCAGCGCAGCGTGGAGCCGGCTATTAGAGGCGAGGTTTATGGCCGTCCTGTGAGCCCTGATTGGGCCACATCTAAAACATGGTGTCAGGTTATAGTAATGTGCTGTTCCGGAACCTTTTTGAGAGTTTTAGTGCTTTAGAAAATGGTCCTTTGGGAATTGTTCTGTTTTAGAAACGAAAAGTAGTCAAGATGTGTGTGTGTGTGTGTGTGTGTGTGTGTGTGCGCGCGTGCGCTTCTATATCCTCTGATTACTTGGTAGAAAGGTACCGCTTTTCTTTGAAGAGAAAAATCTTGTTGCCTTTTAAATCTAAGATGTCCCCAATTTCTCCTGTGTGCCCGCTGACCGGGTCATGGGGCGCGGTTCTCATCATGGGCTCTTCCACGGAGGAGCTCACAGCGGAGGTGCCGCTAGGAGGGGCGTGCTTGGAGCCGGTCTCAGGGGTGGGAAGGGAAGTCTGTCCTCTTGTCCCGACTCCTCCCTTCTCTGTCTGCTTCCCGGCTGCCACAGGCTGAGCACCTTTCTGTTCTGCTATCCCCTTTATGCCTCGGTGTCAGCCAAAGGTGGCTGAGAGCAGGGGCCAAAATTAACCTCTCTCCTTTAAGTTCCGGGTGCCAGGCATTGTGTCTGTGCAGTGAAGAGAGTGACCAAGACATAGCTATGGTCTCGTGGTCATTCTTAGAAGTTTCCAGGACCGCATGTTTCCTGTGCTTGGATTTATTCTGACTCGCTGAGACAAGGCGTTTTAACCCCAAGAGAATTTATTTGGTGTTACTGTTCACTCAACCAAGTTCAAGTATCTTCAGTTCAAAAGAAAAGAGTTCGATAGAAACTTTATCCCATTTGTTTGTTTGTTTTACTTAATGTGGCTAGATGGGGAGAGAGTTTGCTTAAATCGGAAGAATGGAAATGTAGAGAGTGGGGCCCGACAGCGGCTGTGCAGGTCCACTCTGCCGCCTCGCCGTGCCTGCGGGTGGAGGTGCCGGGCAACAGTTAGACTGCGGGGATGATAACCACACACGGGAATAAAGAGTGAAAGCTCCTCTCCATCTGCGCACCCCAGCCTGACGCTCAAGGACTTTCCCAGCTGACCGTAGATGCTTTTCATAATGGATTTAGAAAACACTGCCCTGGAGGAAGTGACGTGAATGGCTCAGAGCACAAAAGGAGCCTGGGGTCCAGTGAAGGCCGCCTGGATGATCTCCAGCCCCCCGGGACCTGGGGAGACCACTCACTGCTTATTGAAAACCACACCTAAGCCTGCTGCTCCCCGATTCCTGCAGTCGCCTGTCCCCCCGTTCTTCTCCAGCTCTACCTGCTACAGCCACGTCTCCCTCCTCTCTCCTCTTCCCTTCTTCCTTTCCTTTTTACTCCTCTACTTCCAGACTCCAGATTTTCCTTTAGCTGCCAACTCCCAGCTTTTATTCCCATGTCTTTTTATGTGCGTGTGTGTCTCCACAGTGCCCTAGATTGTCTTTATTCACCATGAACACTCTGTAACACCACAGTGACGTTTGTTATTACACACGTCCTGATTCTATGCTCCATCACCCTGAGAAAGAGATGTGACCACCAGAAGAAACGATCTTCTAACACCAAAATTCTCAACAGTGATGAGGAGGAATAAGATGATAGTCTCTTTATTTACAAGGTGACGTAGTTCAGACGTCTAGCTTTTGTGCAACTCTTCCTGAAAAGAGACTGTTTAGGCACTAGTTGTATGACTAATAAATCCCAATTGAAGTGCTACAACTGAAATGTGGTCCCTTCTCCCCTCTCCAAATTTATACATTGATGTCTTAAGCTTCCAAATGATGCCAGGCATGGTGGCACACTCCTGGAATCCCAGCGCTCTGGGAGGCTGAGGCAGGAGGATCGTTGCTAGTTCAAGGCCAGCCTGGGCTACAAAGTGAGCATAAGGCCAGCCTGAACTGCATAACCAGACCCTGTCTCAAAGAGACAAAAAGAAATGATGATATTTAGAGGCGATCTTTGGAAGAGAATGAAGTTGAGGTGAGGTTAGGCGGAGGAAAGTCCCCATGATGAAGTGAGGTCCCTTATAGGAGAGGCACCATGAGTCTTACCCTTTATCGTCTGTCTATCTGGTGAAGACTGCTGCCCACCAGCCAGGAGGAGGGCTTCACCAGAAGCAAGTCAGGCCAGCACCTGCATCTTGGACTTTGAGCCTCCAGAGCTCTGAGCCAGTACATTTCCATTATTTAACCTGCCCAGTTTGAGGTATTTTGTTGTGGCAGCCTGAGCTGTCTCCGCCATATGTTAAACAGAGTTTGTTTAAAAGTAGTCTTTGGTATGCAGCAAGATTGTGTTTCTACAGGGGTCATTGAAAGCTTTCCTCCTGGGCGAGAAATCCCACACCGAGGTTCTTAAATTCCCCCAAATAGAATCCAAGGCAGTACTGTAATTCCACAGCCTCCTAACACCTTTCTTTCCCCATACTCTCTCCTTTCAAGAAAATTGAAGCACAGCAAGGGGAGATGGGATTTTTTGTTGACTATATATTAGACAAGTAGTCCAGTGCTGAGCTGCACCCCAGACAAGAGGTGATTTTTTTAAAGGAAAATGTGGATGAATGACATATTATTCCTCTACTCCATCTCACCTTTTGTGCCTTCAGCACAACCCCATGTCCTAAGGCATAGACTGCTATGCAGTAAGTTTGCCATCACAGTCTCTCCACTCTGGGCCCTTGCGTAGGTCCATTGCTCCTTTTGTGATTCCCAGTTCTGTTCATCCCTTCTCTTCCTGGACCGGTTAATAAACACATTCCACTGGGCTATCAGCACTCTGCCAGGACATCACAGCTTCTTTGGGACGCCTCATCTGGTTTTCTCAAACCTGGGAATTGTTTGTCCTCTGTGGTGTTGGCAGTGGTATCTGATATAATGATCTGTGTAAGAGGCAAGGTGCACCTCAGCTCACCAGTTTGGAGGGTTCAGTCCATTGTTGGCCCTGGTTTGCGGTTTGCCAGGAGGCAGTACATTAAGGCAGGAGTGTGGCAGCAACATTACTCCCTTCATAGGTAGGAAATGAGAGCAAGAAGAGAAGGAGGCTGGGACCCCAATGTTCCCCAGTGGCCTAACTTCCTCCCACTAGGCCCGCCTCTTAAAAGTGCCACTACTCACCCCCACTAGCACATACTAGGGGCCATTACTTAACACATGAGACTGTGGGAGGTCCTGAATACCAAAACCACAGAACTACCTGTCTTTGGCACTGTGTTATGCACTCAGAAGGCAAAGACTAACTCTTCTGTGTATGCCTAGAATTTATACCAGTAACTGGCGGTGCGTTCGATGAGTTTTGCATGCAGGAAGTAATTGAATGAGTTGCCATTTACTTTCCAGGCCTGTCTGACTACCCTAACTACCACAAATCATAGTCATGGCCCCACATTTACTTCTGTACTTCTCAGGGTGCCTGGGTCTCGACCCTTCATGTTCTGTTTCTCCTGGACTTCCACTTGGTCTCTGAGTTTCAGACATAAGCACAAGGAAAGGTGCTCTGCAGTCCTTGTGTAGAACTGTGAGGTAGGGAAGGAATAATTCCAGGGCAGTCACCAGTTTCTCTTATCTTCGCTTCCAGAATAGGTGAGTGTTTACTTAGGTTTTATTCTCATTTTATATTTATTTCTTTCCCCTTTTCATAACTAGATGAGATTAATATGAATAAGCTGCCTAGATTAATATGTATTGACTGCAATAGTACAAATTCAGATGATAGAAAGCAGCACTTTCCTCCCTTCTTGATCTTACCAAATGGAGTATACTATACCATTAAAATGGCAAATATTTCCAGCAGCTGTCTATTGATTCTTGAGAGAGATTTTGTTTAGATGGATCTGTGAGAGTTAAAGGCAGCCCAACTATTTTTAAAACTCATCAAAATTCTATCCCCTGGTCCAAGACAGATTGACTAATTGACTTAAATATTTAAGAAACTTTAAAATGTCTTTTGAAGTGAAGGCTCATCCTAGGGAAAAATACACTTTTCAAATAATCATGCTTAGACAAACTGGTTTTAGTTTCAAATATGGCACTAAAACCCAGTCAAAATGAAATAAAATATTCCATCTTTACTTAAGATGGTGGCTAGTTGGCCTTTTGTTTGGGGTCTGATTCATGAGCTTCAATTCAGCTTATTGCAGAACTAGCTAAATGAGAAGTCAAAGGAAAAATTTTAAAGATGATTTTTATAGCAATGACATCATTATATAAAATGTTGGCATTTCATATTTTCCAAACAGATACTTGGAAATAACAGAATATAAACTTAAAAAAAGCTGAAATTAATCCAATTCTCTATTTTTCTTTCCATTTTTTCCTAACCAAGCTTTTTTATTGCCAGCTTTTACTTTGCATAATAATATATGATGAATTGTCCAGGAGAGACCCAGTGGGTGCATTTCTCTTAGAAATATGCCTCTCTATTCAACAGGAGGCCAAGTTCTAGGGCAACATGCTTATGTAATCATGTAAGATTTTCCTTAGCACTGAACAAGTGACCACCTTGGGTGTTTGTCAAATGTGTAAATATGTAGAGGTCACTGGTCACCAAGGGACTGAAAATATAAGCCAGTCAAACCCATCTTTATTTCTAGAAAAGTAAAAGCAACTCAAAATACTCGCAATCTTACCTTGACACACTGCAGCTATATAGTGCACATTGTACTACTTCCTCATTTAGTTACTGTGAATTCTACAAATCAGCTACAAATATGAACTTTAGATTATTATGTTGGCATAATTCCCAAAACAGTTTTGCAAAGCTATCAGTCCTCTTCTACAATTTCATTTGACATATAAAATATTTCATCATAATGTGAAGTACTTGCCAAAGATATCATTCTCATTGCATTATTATCTTAAAATAATTCTACAAAGTTGATCACAAAGTTTGAAAGGTAGTTTTTATAAATAAATATTAAATATAAAAAGGAACACTTTATTGGAAATGTATCTCTTAGTAAATGTATGGAGATTTTCTTCTCTCAATTACTTAGTGTATACAAAGATGAACATAATTAGGGCAGGAACATGATTATGTAGAAATTAACAGCACAAGGAAGAGGACATTGGGCTGCTACAAAGGTTGGGGCTTGTAGGGTTTATTGATAATTTTTGTTAAGAGTGTTATTCATAAGATAATCCATAATTATTTTTAAGGTATGCCAAATTTAATAAATATAAAGTAGGAATAAATAAGCAGATCAAAAATTTACCAATGAGAGCAATTCTGGAAAAAAAGGAAATTTCTCTTAAGAGTCTGAACAAATATTTACTCTCAAGAAAAATAAAATTTTAACTAATCTCAATATTTCTTTTACTTGAAAATGTAATATATATTTTTATCAAATAATTAGGAAACTGTCTCTTTTACTTAAAATCGTGTTGCATGTAATTGAAACACAAATTGAGATAAAGTGGTGGTTCTTTTTTTTATGAATGGGGAAATGAAGAGTGTGTACTTTTTAGTAGAAAGGAATTTCTCAGGATGTCTTTTATAAATCATGACTGTTCCAATCCAAAGATAGATAAATAGGAGAAATGATGGATAAATAGAAGGGTAGGTTGATGTAAGAAATGATAAGTACACATATAAATGGATGGATGGATGAATGGTTGGGTGGATGGATGGATGGGTGGGTGGATGGATGGATGGTTAGATGGATGGATGGGAGGGTGGATGAATGGATGGATGGATAGTTAGATGGAAGGATGGGTGGGTGGGTGGATGGATAGTTGGATGAATGGATGAATGGATGGGTAGATGGATGCATGGGTGGATGGATGGATGGGTAGATGGATGGATGGGTGGGTGGATGGATGGATGGATGGATAGATGGATGGATGGGTGGGTGGATGAATGGATGGATGGATGAATGGATGGATGGATAGTTAGATGGAAGGATGGGTGGGTGGGTGGATGGATAGTTGGATGGATGGATGAATGGATGGGAAGATGGATGCATGGGTGGATGGATGGATGGGTAGATGCAAGGATGGGTGGGTGGTTGGTGGGTGGATGGATGGATGGATGGGTGGGTGTGTAGATGGATGCATGGGTGGGTGGATGGTTGGGTAGATGGAAGGATGGGTGGGTGGTTGGGAGGGTGGATGGATGGATGGATGAGTAGATGGTTGGATGGGTAGATGGAGGGATGGGTGGATGGATGAATGAGTAGACATAGTGCCTTGCCATGAATTTTTGGTCTGCATAAAGTTAGGCATTAAAGTGTTCAGTGTTCCTTACTGATGGTATTCATTTTGCTGTCATAGATCTGTCCCTCTGAGTGCTGCATGCTTTGATGATAATTCTAATGGAGAAGAAGGAAATCTTTAAATAAAAGTTAAT
The DNA here is from genome assembly GCF_000276665.1 of Chinchilla lanigera. NCBI lineage: Eukaryota > Metazoa > Chordata > Mammalia > Rodentia > Chinchillidae > Chinchilla > Chinchilla lanigera. The sequence goes on from NW_004955520.1 coordinate 4,089,377, forward strand.
CTTTGTGTGATCCTAGTATGGAATCTAAAAATATTCTAATTCACAATATTTCAACAAAAGCTAAATGATCCCAATTCTAAATCATAGGTTTTGTCCTTATCAGAAATGTGTGTAAGACAAGGAAAGATATCAACTTCTAATGTGAATTTACAGTGTTCACTGAAGGAGGCATTTCAGACACAGACAATATTCATGTCTCTTATGTACTGCCTTGGAGAATTACATACCACACTGCAGTACACTACAATACGATTCAAGATAGATGACAATTTTGTTTTCTTAGGAACGTCAGGGAAACAATAATTCTGAAAGGGATTCTGGGAGACAGAGAATCTGTCTGATATTGTAAACATGGTCAAGTTCTCAGACACATTATCTTAAGAAAAAGTAAGCAAGTGGAATTTGGGATCTAGAAATTGTCTCCTTTAATCCATCCATCACTATGTACCTCATTGAAAAGGCTCCCTGCACCCACAAGGGTACAAAGAGATGTCACTGGTCCAGCAGCCAGGAAGCATAGAGGCAGAGCAGGAATCGAGGCTGGCTTGATTTAGTACGAATGATGGAGGTTGCCAACCGCTTCTATTCTGGAGGTGCAGTTACCATTAGGATAGCACTGCCCTTCCTTCAAGTGTGCCAGCCCTTCCCCAAGCTGGACAAAACTAAGATCTATTTGGCAGAATGGTTGTCTTGAGATTGCTTCTAACCCCTTCCATCTTCCAACATTTCCAGGGACAACAGCACAGACTGGAAATAACTTGGGAAAAATCATACAGCAAGAGGATAGAGAGACAATGTACATTTTTAAAACTGTATCACCTGGTTGTATTAAGAATTTAATTTTAAATTTTTTCCATTGTTGTTATGTTGTAGTCTTCTCTCAACAGAAGCCGCACAAGCCTGCCTTCCCTCTGTTGCTTCATAATCTCACATGTACATCTTTTCCCTGGACACTCTAAGGACAGCCCTCCCAGCTCTGTGGCAGAAAGGACCCCTTGGCCAGGGATATCCTTGCTAGTGTCATCCTCACTAGCACTGACCCTTACCAGAAGTGCTGACATCCACACCACCATGGGATTGCAGCAGCAGCACCTTGAGTAGAGCAGATCAAAACCAACCAAACAAAATATGCAGCTTTTGAGCAGATGTAGAAAAGTTGGTTGTTAACAGAATGTACCTATGAATTGGTTACTTTTAATTGTTTAAGGAAAGCTCTCAGGTTTAAAGGGCTATGTGTTTTGGCTTGAATCTAGATGTACCCCAAAGTTTCATCCAGCCATAGTTGGGGAGTTTCGAAGGTAGCTAGATTAGGATGTGTGAATGTGGATGAAGGGTGTGATGCTGGAATTAAGGATGTGGATAATGGAAGCCCCACCCTGGGTGTGGGTGGCACCAATCAATAGGCTTACCGCCTGGGTGGAGAGAGGGAAGTGAGAGTGAAAGAGGGAAGGCAGGCTTGTGCTGCTTCTGCTGCTTGTTACTCACTGCCTTCTGCTTGCCACATATGGACTGCTTCTCCTCTGCAGTGCACCTCTGCCTTGTCTTGGAGCCAGCCAATTATGGACAGAAACCTCCGTGAACTCTGAGCTGAACTAAATCTCTCCTCCTTTAACTTTGGGTGTTAGATATCATCTCGGTGATGAGAAAAGTAACTAGAACTCTGAGAAACTCATTACTTTTGTATTTGGTGCTTGTAACCGTCATCCAAAGGTACGGCACAGCTGAAACTTCTGGGTATAACCCGCTGTTCTTTCTGCACTCTGTGCTAAGACCCCTGAATTTGATACTGTACAACTTTTCAGAGAGACTCAGTGTTGTGCTTTATTTCTTGATGTTGGGTTAAAAAAACCTGTCCTGTGCCATCAGAAATCCTCTCTGAATCGAGGAAGTTGAAATTTCTCCCCATAAAACACTGAGAAGTCAGCTGACCTATGGTAAGAAAGATTTGGATGACCACTCATGAATCTAGAGCAGGTGCTTCAAACCTATTCTCATTTCATCCTGCAACAAAGCTAGAAGACTTTCATTTTTCCTTCTGTTCTACATGAAAACTGAAGCTTAGATAACCAATAACTGATGCAAAGATGACTCACTTTTGTAGATGGATGATTTGAGGTTTAAACCTACATGTAATTTGAATAAATAATCTACTTGCTCTTTCTTGGTAACCAAAACCTATTCCCCTTGGGGACATTGAATTTTTCCTCAGCTAACCTTAGGAGAAACAGGTTACAGGCAAGGAGCATTTAGATAGGAGCTCTAGCTCTATGACTTCTCAAAGTCTTTTAACCTTGCTGTAGCCTATGTTTATTATTTATAAAAAGTAATCACAACATTTTCCTGTTATTTTACAGGCCTTTTGAGTATTTCAAATGAAGCCTGGAGACCACAGAATGTTTTATGGCACACAGGTCAAGAGCCAATCTTAGATATTATATGATTCAGCACTTGGAATTTACTGATGAAGACATAGAGGACTCACAGAATAAAGTAAATTAATTCAAATAATAAAACAGTAAGGATAGCAAGACTTTCCAATTTCTAGGCCACGGCTTTTCAACCTATGTAAGCCTGGCTTTCTGCTGGAGAAAATGTTGTTGTTAATTTTGTTTTAGATCTTGCCTTTATCACTGTACTTGACACACCGCTGACTCAGAGAGTGTATGTAGCCGACATCAGTTACATATGGTTATTACTCTTGGCCATTGGGTATAAATGTAGCTAATCATTAAGGGCTATTTGAGCTGATTGTTTTGGGAGGCAAAGGAGAAGCTCTGAAAACAAGGATAGAGGTTCAGTTTTCAAGGAAAACTTGTGCATGTAATGTAAGTGTCCGCTCTTTGTGCATCTCCAACTTTGCACCAGGAAGAGAGGGACAACTCCAAAACATGAGAGACCCTTACTGATGGAGACTGCACACATGGAAATAAGCAAGGCAATCCTCATCGTGCTTAAGGAGTTTTTCAGCACTGCCTTCTCGGCTTCAGTGGATGGTGGTCTCTGAGCCAGTTCTCTGAGATCTGCTCAGGTCTCTCCCACACAAGATGAAATGCGAATAAACCTGTGGCTGCTTGTCCCTTGTTAATCTGTAGTTATTACAGGAGCGTCTCCCAGTTAGTCACTCTGTTGGGAGAGAGAAAATATCCCTCCCTAAACTCCCCACCAGTGTCCTGCATTTTGAGTTTAGATTAAGATTTTATGTGACTATCACCTAACGTAATTTCTTCGATGTAGCTTTTAGTTTCTTTCACAAGTTCTTCCTAGGTTCTAGGTTCTAATGTGGTTTATAGTGTAGGGCCTATTCAGCAGCACCTTTCAGGAGTATTGCTTTAATTTAGTCAATTAAACTCACGATGGTGGGAAATTCTTTGTATTTGCTACTGTGCAGATTTGGTCCACTCGCCACACCACGGGAACCAGTTCATTGAGAGGCAAGGTAGTGAGAAAGAGCCTTACTACAATACACTAGCTGACCAGAAAACAGTGGACTGCTATCCTAGCAGTGATCCTGTAGGGAAGCTGATTTGGGAAGAATTTACGTAGGAGACAGGGCTGGTAACCTCATGGGCACCTTCTCTTAGGTGGAGTTCTGTGGCCAAATAATGCACATCTGATCTTCACCACCTAGTCACAAGATGGGATTCAGTTTTGTGAACCTCAGAAACAAAGATGGTTATTTACCCAGGCTATTCTTGCTGTTGATTAATGTGCCTGTGCAGTTCCTGATGCACCCCACAAAGGACGGGACAGAGGGGCAGCTGAGGCTCTATTTCACATCACCGAGCTTATGGTAATGAGAGCAAACATATTTCACCCAATAACTGTGGACGCTAAGGGCTGTGTTAGTCAGCTTCCCTGTGCTGTGACAAGACACTTGGCACACTCATCCCAAGAGGAGGAAAGGTTTGGATTTATGGTTTCTGGGTTTTCATCTTTGGTCAGTAGGTGTCAGTGGACCATCATGGTGGAAGGGTGTGCTGGAGAAAACCTTCTCACCTCATGCTGGCCAGGAAGCAGAGGCCAGGAGCCAGAGAGGAAGTGGCCAGGGTCAAGACGTAGACTTCAAAGGTGTGCCTCTGGTGACGTACTTCCTCCAACTGGGCCCACTCCCCAAAAACCCATGGGCCATCAACTCATGGATGGATTAACACAGTGGTGACGTTATCACTCTCATGACCCAACAGCCATTCCAAGCCCCAACGCTGAACATTGCTGCACTGAGGATCAAGCCCTCATGAATCTTTGGTGTATTTAAGCAAAGAAAAAGCCCGGAATATTGAGTATAGTGAATTTCCCAGGAAATACAAAAGTGTAATAACATTTGCACAGTACCTATGATTTATAAGGTGTCTTCGCAATAAGATTTCATTGCACTTATTTACTCATTCGTCCTTTTAACACACTCTTTAATGGCTAAGTGTGCCCTAGGCTTAGGAATACAGAGAGGAGTAACTGGTGGCCCTCTCAGAGCTTCCAGTCTACTGCACCCGTGCAGGAATTTTTGGTTTGCAGGCCCAGTTGAAACGCAGGTGTTCTCTGGAGAAAACACACAACTACAAAAAAAGACTTTTGCCTGTGTCTCTTGATGGTCCATGGATGAGCCTTTCTCCTTTCAAAGCCAAGACTAGAGGTTTAGAGATTGTAGGCCTCAGGTTTTAGAGCTGGAAGAGCAACTTGGTACTTAGGTCCCTGGGGTGACATGAGTATCACTATTTTATAGAATAAACGAAAGTTTACAAAGGACAAGGAACGCACCTCCAGGCATAAAGCTGGTAAATGGTAAAGCAAGATGTTTCCCAGTGATTCTATTTTCACCTTTTAATTTGTAAAGGAAAGATATTTTCCTAGTATCAATAAAGCAATTTAGAAAGATGTTAACTGGAAAATGCTACTTCCCTTCCTACAACCCATTTATATACCAGTGGGCAGTCATTATTTATATGTTCTTAGTTACTATCCCAGAGATCTAGTTCTATAAAATGCAAGATGCCCATCTGAATACAATTGCACTCTACATACTGTTCTGAACTTGATATATTTACTTTAATATTTTTTGCTATTGATATATCATAATTTATCTAATCAGTCCTCCATTAAAAAGAATTCAGAACTGTGCTATTCTGTTTTTAAACCTATGCTCTTTTCATTCCACTGGAAAAAAGAATAAAATATAGGTTTCTCTGCACAAAATTAGATATGTGATCCACTTGGGTTGAGCCTCCACATAGCTCTGACTAGTACTGTTCTCTCAGTGCCTTACCCTTCATGAGAGCAGTAAATAATCTCCCCTGTATACATAGCTGCTTTCAAATCAAACTCACCTGCAAGGAGATGTTCTAAACTTGCTCTATGTAATGTCAACATTTTAACCGGTCTGTAGCATCTGTTTCTGGAAATGCCTAGCTCTATATTTATTAGAGTATTTTGGTTGCAATTGGCAAGAAACAGATTTGGCTAGCTTAAGTCAAGGAAAGGAATTTATTGGTAGGATTAGGTCTGTCATGGAATCAGAGGAGCGAATGAACTCCAGGCATCTGTTCTTTCCAGAGCACAACCATCAATGTGACTCACCTCCAGCAATGTTCAGCCTTCCTATCTACCTTCCTAGCTAGCTACAAAGCTTAGATTCTTGAGCAAAGGCCTGGTTATTATTCTAGATGTAACTTCTGAACCAACCAACTCTGGCCAGAGGATGCGAACATGTTTTCCTGGCATAGAGTTTCCTGTTTCAACCTCAAGTCTGAGGCATGGGATAAGAGAGTCAAATCCTACAAGAAGTAAGCTTGATGAGTAAAAATCCTAGAAGTTCTCCACATCAGCCTCTCATAGCAGGTGGTGTAAAGAGAACTGAGATAGCTCAGAGGTGTCCCTTCCATATCTTTGTATGTGTTGATCCCCATTTCAATTTTAACCCTGTTTTAATCTTCAGTGCAAGGTTTGCTGTTCATTTCTGATATGCATGCACTCTTGTGCCTGTCAGTTATTTTAGAAATAAAAAGAAGGAGACAAATAAGCCCACCAGCTACAAGCCACCTCAGAGAAAAATAAATGTGCAGATGATACATCTCATCAGTTGCTGTTGGGTACCTTGTAGAAAAAGTCACCTTTCTTATCTATAAGTCTGTTTATTTCATTGTATTGTTGACTCTACACAGACTTCAACATAATAAAAAAAAGGCATGCATATAGCAGGCTTGACAATAGGAAGCTTGAATAAATATTAACCCGCCAGCTATTTTTGAAGATGATTTAGTTGTAGTTTGACAAGTTGTATTTGAGGACGCTGATGAATATTTCATTTTGTCTTTAGCTCCCTAGACCTTGGGGCATAACCACTGACAAGGCCTAAAGCAAACCATGAAGGAACAGGGAATAATGAGATGAGAGAATCTGACTTGAAAACTCAAGCTACCAGCTGTTACAGAAAATACTTTGTACCAACTGTGGTCCCAGGAGCATAGGGAACCTGGCTGGGATCCTGGTTCTGGCTTCGGCAGTGCTGCAGCCCCGATGAACCACTAACTACAAACTGCCTCTCCCCACCAGCGCACGCAGACGGAGAGGGCTGTGGCCGCCTTGGAGGGTTGTTGTAAGGTTAAATGATGTCTGCTACGAAAATAAATGTTAGGGGTTGTTGTTAGCAGTAAATTTTGTGTATACCTTCCTTCACCAAAGAAGACAAGGAAAATTTTAAAAATGGTATCTAAAATTCCCAGTCTTCCATATCTTGGTATAAAGTTTTAAAACATTATTTGTAATTAAATTTTATTGAGGAGTCCTAAATTTGCCAAAAATGTGATAATTTTATGTAACATCACGCATAATTTTGAGACATAAATTGATGTACTAGACATATCCATTTAGTAAAGTATAATTTCAAAGTTCTCTGACCACCACCCACCCTTAGAGATTTAAATGTGCCTCTAAATAATGCAAAAATGGTGCAAAGTCTCAAATGATTATATGTATGTCATCATTAAGGTAATATCATGTTGTTTAAAAGAAAAATTATTATAAATATATTTCTCATTAGATTCCAGTAAAATTATGTCAAAAACAATCATAAATCCATACTATAATTTCTAATATCTTTTACCTATAACAGAGAAATAAACTCCAAACCTGAAAATACCTTCAGTGTTTGAGATGTCTAAATTTTTATTCTAAACATTCTTTTGAAATCTCAGACTTTGTTATCAGTAAATACATGCTATTTACCAGTTCTATTATCACTAATTACTGAGACATTGAAATGGTAAAAGAATTATATTGTAGTCACTTTCCAAAGACGTTAAGTAATTCTGGTTCTGCATTTCATCAGGATTTTATTCTAAACTTTAGTTTAGATACAAAATAAACAACTTTTCATTAAATGTGTGCCAAAATTATTTCATTTTTATGTAATTTCCAAGAGCATGGAGTCTTTGAAGCCAAAACGGAGATGCATCAAATGAGAGATGTTTTTTAGACCAAGGTAAGTGCTAATAGTGATCTGAAGACCCACCTCTACATGTCTATTGCATGTGTAAATTACTGATGAGGATACAGCCAGGGTGAAAAAATGAATAGAATTCAGTATTTCCAACCATGTTATTCCAATTGGGAATCAGTTTTTCCTAAATTTGCATATAGAATCACACTTGTACCTACTTAAATGGTTCCAAAGCATGGAAAAGACCGGCTTGCTCTGTGTGTGAATTAGGAAGTAGCCAAGGTCATTGTTCAATGGTAAATCCCAAGCACTTCTAGGCTCACAAATTTTCAGGTAATTTGTACAACTGGAGGACAAAGAAAACACCAAGGCTGAGATATTGTTCAACAGAATTGAGAACAACAACAGACATATTTACATCCCCTTCCCAGCATTTATCACCCCAATCATCCAAGAATGTCCCTCAAACTGAGAGGTCCCAGTAACAGCTACAGTATTAAAGATAAACTTCCTAAGTAAAAAACAGTTTGACCATATGAGACAATATATCTTTAATTTAGATGAAAAGAAATTACAGAAAACTGAGGCTTGCCACCTGCAATACGGACCAAAAGTAGGTAGATTTCATTTTTAGGGACTTTGGCTTCAACTTAATCAGTCAGTCAGTTGAAAGTCTTTGCTCAGTTTAATCCCTTTATCAAGTCAAAGCCGGAAATTCCGGAGTGTAGCATCTATGCGAACATGGCACTTGTAGGTGAGCACAGGCAGCTTCTGCTCTGCGGCAGTCTCTCTTTAATTTCTTTCCTTTTAATTATGGCCTAGCTAGAAGATATATAGATAGAATGCTTTCTACCTATATTTTAACAAAAAAAGCTTTAAAATGCTCATTTCTATGAATAATTAGCTAGTGAAATGCTGGTAGAGAGTTTGCTGAATAGGAGCCATTGGGTGCGGCCCCGAGAAAGCAGAACGGAAAGGGGTGATATATTTGACCAGGGAGGAATCAGGGAAGGAAAGACAGACTGAAGGGGTGATTGTGCAGGGCTTGCAGGCCATAATAAGAATTTGAAAATGTATCATAAAAGTCATCAAAACATTTAAAGCTGAGAAATGATTTGATCAGATGGGTGTTTTTAAAAAGTGAACATAGGAAATGAATACACATGTGTGTACAAATGTGTGTGTGTATTCATTTCTGATTTGAGCTGAGCTAACGATGATGAAATAGGAAAGGGGAATACATGTCAGGGGGTTTCAGAGGTAGAATTTATCGGCTTTGTGATTGATGTGTACCAAGAAGAAAGGAAAATTCAAAAGAATGCTCCCAGTTGTAGGTTGGGTCATTTCTTTTGATTAAAAGCACAGGAGGGTAGATTTGGGTCAAGTTCACTTTTGTTCATCTTGAGCTGGAAGCTGTTATGAGACATCTAAAGCAAGAGGCCAAAAGGAAGATCTGGAGCTCAGAAAAGCAGAAATAGGCATAAAAACTTAAAACTCATGAGTACATAGGTAGCACTTGCAGTAATAGATGTGCTTGAGACTTTGTAAGATTGTACAATGTCACAGGGAGATGAGGCCTGGGATGGCATTCCAAGTCCATCTCAGGTTTAAGGGTCCAGCACAGGGGGAGACTAACAACTGAGCCTGAGAGGGAATCAGGATGGACAGAGCTGACGAGGGAACTCTGGTTAGATGGGCCAAATGTTTTAGAAGAGAAATTTCTACACAATTTCTAGTATCTTTTGAGGAATTTCTGTTTAAATTAAGGAAAGACACTGCCTTTGACAAAGCAGCCAGCAGCGAGCCACAGAGCTAGTTTTGTGAGAGAATTGTGCTAGAATGCAGTATGCTTTTCCCTCAGGGCCGATCTCTGTCTTCTCTACAATAATCACTTGGCCATGGTTCTGGAGCTCAACCCAAAGACTTCTCAGGAAGTCAGTGGAAGTGCGTACCACCTTTGGAAGGACAGAGATGTTAAATGGCAGTCGTCAGAGAAAGCAGGCCGAGCACTGCCAGCTTACATCTGAGCCGTAGACAAGTACCCAGGGGGCTCTGTAAAGACAGAAGACTGAGTTACTCACTTTTTTAGAAGAGCACAGAAGCGTGCATGCTTGCAGATCTCCTGGACGTGAGAGGCTCCAAGCACACAGGTGAGAGTTTGTCCAGAGGTCCTAGTGCTTGCAGTTGTGTGTTTCAAAGTCTACCTGTGGGATGAGTGTATTTCTGTATGATTGTCTCATACAATAAAGTTAGTGTTAGAAACGCTGATGGGGAAACAGTAGATAAAGCAGTTATATTTCCTTCTGCTTGGAGGTCTTTTCCCAACTGTGTATAATTTACGTAGGTTGGCAACTTACAAAATTCTTTGTTAGAAAATTATAGTGCACAAATACCTTTTCACTGTTTATCTTTGTCTCTTTACCCTCTGTTTCCTTCAAATAATTTCATCCTTCTTTCCTTCTCAAAACTTTCAAGGAGAAAAAAGAAATTAAAGCAAGAAAAGGTAAACTTTGTTCTTTCCCACTCTTGCCTTTCTAGCCTATCAAAAATACTTTATCTTAGCAACTTCTTAACACATTTAGACATAAGGTAAAGTTATTTTCAGGTCCAAAATCAAGATTCCTACACTAACAATGGAGCGTAACTTTTTCACATTGAGTTTTGTTGTTATCACCTATTGGTCCCAAATTCTGCAAGTGCTGGCTGACTTTGTCTAAGTGCACTGGATTTGGCATTTAAACACCTTTTTGAGGGGCCTTGGTTCTCAAACTCAGGTATGAAAGCAGAGGAATGCTGGTGGCAGCTTCGAGCTGAACCTGTCCACTCTACCTCTGAGCTGCTCTTACTGGAACAGTGCCATGGGCTACCTGGGGAGGGCACAGGGGATTTTTTTCCAAAATGAACTGATTATCTCTTGGAGTTTCAATGTTTAAAATTCCCAACAGACTTCTGAAGAATATTTTTACATCACTCTCACAGCATCACTGACCTCTGTGCTTTCAGAACTATGCTGGTAAAACAAGCCACTGCTCAGGTGGTCAGTCCAGTCAAGTGGTTGGACAATCCAAGATCTGCAGTCTCATTTGCTCCTGTTGTGCGTCTGCAAGTATGCGGGAGTCAAGAGCTACTCTGAGCTCTGGGGTGGATCTGAATGTCCCCCAGAGCCTATGTATTCACAGCTTGGTCCCCAGCTTGATGTTATTGGGAGGTGGTAGAAACTAGGAGGGGGCACCTAGAGGGGTCTCCTGGTCCCTGGGACCAAGTCTTCGAAGGGGGCTGTGGGGCCTTGTTTCTTCCTTCTGTTGTGCTCATCATGAGGTGAGCACCCTTATGTTCTACCACACGCTCCTTCCCATGAGATGTAGCCTCGTCACAGCCCAAAGTAGTGGGGTCAGCTGGTCATGCGCTGAAACAGCCACAGCTTGAGCCACAATAGCCCTTTCCTGCTGGGAAGTGGGTTACTCAGTGATGGAGAGCTGAGGGACACACTGTGTGCTCTCTCCTCACCCACTGGCAATGCACGAGAGCCACACTAAGGACACTGCTATGTGACCCACTCCCTGGGTTAGCTAGACACGCTGCTGTCTAATTGAGTTCTCAGTGTTTGAGCAAGGTCAGGCCATTTAAGTGGTAGTTTCCATGTTTGTCACTGCCATACATGTTTTACGGTACTGAGATAGATCAGAATATGCAAATGAACAGATTGTGAGCTTCAGCTGATTCATGTTTATTAACTCCTTACCACCTGCAGTATTTATGTTACACTTGACACCATTTTTAAAACTCAGAAAATGTATTTGAAATGCCCTTTTGATCAAGGATTATAATGAGATCTATCACCCGATTCATAGATTTTGGTATGCATATTTAGTTTGAACCAGTTGTCATTCTCTTTGATACATGCAGATTCTGAAATACACTGAAATATATAAACATAGAAATTAAATACCTCCTTCTAAAAGCTACTTTTGGGATGTGCCCCAAATGCTTCATGACTACCAAGAGAAATATGGAATGATTCAAACATGGTTTGAGGAATGTGATGAAGAATCTTATATAATTGAAGCAGCAGGTGGCTATGTCTTGTTAATAATACTACAAACACAACAATTAAAATATCTAATGAGAGTACCTCTCTCCACAGTTCTTGTTACTTATGGAAGGCTGTGCTATTAAATAACAGAGTTCTAAGGAAGATTTCTCTATCTTACTATGTCTTGCACTCTTTCCTTTTTTTTTTTTTTTTTTTTTTTTTAACCCAGAATTTAATCACGAATGAGTTTTGGAATAACTGGTGAGAATGAAGATGGATGTTTCCAACTGTAACTCTTGTCTTTGCAGAGTGTCTGTTAGTTTTGAGGAAGACTTGTTCATGTAAGATGTGTGGGCTGGAAGGGGAAGAACAATAAAGAAGGAGAGGGGAAGCTCGGCAGGAAAGCGGAGGCAGCAGTGAGACAGAGTCCTGAGAAATCTTTCTACTTGAAGAAAATGCTACGGTCCTAACAGAAAATGAATCACATATAAACAGAAATGGCAGCATAAATCAACTCTCTTTTTAGTAACATCCAAAGTCACAGGACTCATCCGCCGCTGTATCTATTCCAAATCGAGTTCAGGTGGAATATTCCACTGGCTTATTGTGCCAAAGGGCAGAAGAGAATCTGACAATAAGTACACATTGACTGGCTGAGTGGAATATATGCTACTGAAAGAACTGAGGCAGTTTGAGCAGTAATAAATTCTGGAGTAATGTCGTTTACAATTCTTTGTGCTTCTATTAAATATTATGCCTGTGTCCTCGGGTTAGCTTCAATTTAATGTTGTGGTGACCGATTGACTGAATGTCTCTGTTCACCGTGTGGGTTATAGGCATCTGCTAAATGTCAGGGAATATAATGAAGGGGTTTGCCAAAAACTCCATCAGATTTGTGTCTTGTGCATTTTTCTGAGTTGAGAACACCACCTTATGTATGTTGACCTACGGCGGGATAGCCATGCGTTTGACCTAGAAAGCACACCCGTCAGCCCAAGCTGCAAAGGCATCGTAAATATGTGGTTACATTTCCCATTTAGTACATTCCAAGTATAATTTTTTTTTATATTTCATTTCCCCAAACTTAAACAGTGAATCTGATTCTTTTCCTAATTTTGTACTCAAGCTGGAGTTTTGGGTGGAGTATAAAGTGAGGAAGTCTATATTCTTTAAATAAGTGAATATGCTTTAGTGGTTATGATCCGTAATTCAGAGCTTTCCTCATCTAGAAGGCAATAATTTGAGGATTTGGAAACTGTGACTCAGCCTATACTGCACCAAATGTTGAATTGTGTTGGTGACAGTGGTCTTTGAGGCAACAATCTACATGTATTTCTAGATGCAAAATTGAAGAAATGTACGTAAAATTTAGTTTTCACTGAGGTTTTCATAATGCTGTTGTGGCAGTCAGGGGAGAGTGTCAACTTCATTGATGTCGGGGTCTGCATGGGAGACTGGTGGAACACACTTCTGAGTATGCCCAGGTGGATCAAGGAGGTGTGAACTTGGAGCCTACGTCTGATCCCTGGCCGCTTCCTCTCTGTCACTATTCATGCTCTGCTTCCTAGCCACCATGAACTAAGCAGCTTTGCTCCACCAGCCCCTCTGCCATAATGTCTCAGCCCTGGAGCCAGATGACCATGCACTGCATGCCCTGAAATTATGAGCTAAATCACACCTCTCCTCCTTTAAGTTTCGTGTGGCGGGTATTGTGTCCAGGGAGGAGAAAGCTAATGTGATTAAAATCCAGCTGCAACTATAATTGAGTCTGGATGCAAAAACATTTGCTGAATAAAGAGGGCATTTTTGTGTCACTTATTCAAAGTTGGCCTCAGTTTTGAAAAAAAAAATTTGTGTTTTTCCACGTATGTCTTCTATTTCTCCAATTTGTAGCTAGGTATAAATGTCAGCTATAAAATCATGTTTCAAAAATGAAATTTATTTGCCTGTAAAGGTTCCTGCTTGGCTAGCTTAGCATTTTGTGGAATGAGATGTCTGGCAGTTTTATGTATATATTTTCTTCTTATAACATAAAGCAACTTGGGACATAGTGTGACATGGGAACGTGCGTTCCTTCACTGTGAGTTTGACTCTTCTGGCCTTGAGGAGAGCCACGGACTGAGATTCTCTCTTTGATGCAACCCTGCCTTCTTGGGCAAGGATACAGGTCGTGCGCAGTCAGAGCCTCCAATACCCAATGCCCACAGTTAATGAAGGAAAAGTTGATTGTAGCTCACAGTTTGTGGAGGTTTTGATTCACAGTTGGCTGGCTCTAAAACACGGTGGGGTGGCAGAGGAGAAACAGTTCATGGCACACAGAAGGCAGCAAGGCAGCAAGCAGCAAGAGACAACATCCCTTTCTGTCCCTTACACTCTATCCAGGCTATAAACACTTAGGACAGGTAGCACTCACACCCAGGGAGGGTTTCCCATTAACCACACCCAGAACTATGCCAAACCAATCTGTGGGCTGATTTAGTAATCACACATCCTTAATCCCAACATCACACACCCTAGATCCAGCCACCTATGCAATCCTCCACTATCACCACGTGAGGCTTTGCGGGTACATCTGAACACAAGCTGTAACACCTCCTCTGGCCAGGCTGGCCTCTGCAGGATTAAGGAAAGGAGACGGGCCCCCCTACTCCTTTTCTGCACCACTTCTGAATGTCATCTACTGGGCAACAGGCTTCTCATGTGTAAAAACAGTATTCTTGTCAAAAGTCAGAGGATGCCCGGCAAAGCTAGTGGTGGGTAGGTATATTTATTGTATTCCAGGAAAAAAAGAAGAGGGGCTGTTCAGACAGGACCACCCACGGTGATCCAGGTGCTTTCCTATGGCTCTCAGTGAATTCATTGTTTTCCCCCCTGGGGACTGTGACTCCTCATGGGTAGGGCATATAATTTTACCCTTTTTGCAAACTTAGGGTCAGCAGAGGCCTCAAAGTGGGGTTTTACTAGTACTGGAATGAATAATGTTTCTGCAGCTGATTTCAGACAAAGATCTCAGTCCCCCTCAAACACCTTTGAAAGGTGGCCTCTCATTTGTATTCTGCATGTTCTCCTTTTACTCCAGGTGAGCACCCAGCAGAATCCACGTCACAAAGTCACCTTTGATCCACCTCGGCTGCTTTCCTGGCAAAGGAAAGAAGTGTCAGGATTGTGAGGAAGCTTTCCTATGTTGTCCCTCTAAGAGTGTACGTCTAGTTTCCTTTCAGAAGTGAAGATCTTCGATGAGCCTCTATGAGTGCCACAAGATTGAAGAGATATAAAGGGGCTCCTCTTTCCACATCATATTTTTTTCTTGTTAAGCACCAGGAGTCATAGCGTGGAGGGCAAAGTAGTTTAAGACCAAAAATGCAGCCCTGTTGGGGCGCTCTTGGGAGGAACGCTGATGACAAATGTTCTGCGACCCACCAGAGAGCTCCTGAGCCTGCAGGCAATGTCTTTAAACTTGTAGCTTAAGGCAGGAAAGCTCCATTTCTCCTTCCAGTTAATCACGCAGAAGCTGCTTGGAGCCTGGCCAAGGGTGACTGAGTACGCCCGATGGTTAAGGAGAGTCCGAGGTCCTCCTGCCACAGCGACGTCCGTGACAGTGTAACATCCGGTCACAGGCCATGCACAGCGCACATCCGGTCAGAGACAGTGCACTTCCGGTCTTAGGTGGAGAAGCTGCCCTGCACTGGGAGTCTCTGTCTCCTCTCCTCCCTCCCACCCCTTGGCCGGAAGACTAATCTTAGCTTATGCTTCTCTCTCTACATCCAAGTTGGGGCAATGGCAAGCAGAGTTTAACCAAGAGTTTGAAAATTAGTGAGATAAAGGCTGAAAGAAGTCACCAAAATGTTTTTAGGGAATTTGTTGCAAAATAATTTTTGTCATTTAACTGTTACATGTTACAGTCAGGCCCAAAGTACAGTACAAACGTTAGCTATTTACTAGCAAATTGAAATGCATTCTATGTTACTAGTTGGTCTTCAGGCAAAAGTAGGAATTGCTTGAATTAAGAATTAGTATTTCCCTCTGATAGATCAGTATTTAATGGTGGACAAGTATTCATTCTCCTCAGTGAGGAGATTGCTGGGCACTGGTTTGTCTGCATGAGTTCAAAATGCAACAATTCTGTTAAAGCGCTAATTCAAAACATGTTGTCTTCTCCCACCCCTTCCACCTCTCCCAGCCTTTGTAACATGGTGGTCTCTAGGGGCCAGAAGGCCCTCACATGTACAATACTCCCTCTTGCCCATGGTGTTGCTTTCCATTGTCAACCACAGTCCAAAAATATTAAATCGAGTTTTCCAGAAATGAACAGTTCCTAAGCTTTAAATAACTTTTACGATAGTATATTTTTATACTCATTCTTTTGGATTATTAATCATTGTACTTAATCTCTTGCTTTGCCTAATTGATAAATTAATAATGTACATATTATTAATTATATAATACACATTATTAATTATTACTTATAGTAATGTACACACAAGAGAAAGCACAGTATAAAGAGGGTTTGGGACTCTTGGGGGTTTCAGGCATCCACAGGGTCTTGGATCATATCCCTCATGGAAAAGGGCCATGGCTGATGCTCTGTGATATTTCTCTAGTAGTCTGGCCCCACGGGCTACTGCTCACCACACCCTCAACGGGCTGCAGGAGCAGGGGAGGGCCATGTGAGCCTCACCAGCACCAGGAGCCGCCCAGTCTCTCAGCTGCCTCTCACTTTGGTGGGGGGGCGTACCTGGAATCGCACTCAGGTCTTTTACTTGCCAAGTGGGCACTTGTGCTGCTGAGTTGTATCCCTGGCCCTTTTTATTCTCCCGAAACTCTCCCATTCCTTTCCTTCTCCCTGCTCTTCCACCACTTTTGCTTGAACAGCATTTCCTGTTTTTCTTGACCTCCTTAACTCCACTCAGCTATCATTCTTCTTAAGCAGATTTTTCCCTACCGTGAATCAGAGAACTTATTTACCCTATACTGAGAATCGACAACAACCTGTGCCCCAATCTTGCTCACTACTAAACATGTTGGAAATAATATTCTCTTGGAGCATAGTCATCGTGTTTGTCTGTGTATTGTCTATTTCCATTTCTCACTACAGTGGCACAGTTAGTAGCTGAGACAGGCCATATGGTTAGCAAGGCCAAATGTTGATTCTCTCCCTCTGTGTAGAACATGTTTGCTGACCTGAGAGCTGGGTGTCTTTGAGTTTGGAAGTACATACGGAAAAACAAATTTGCAGCCAATGTTAGGAGTATGGATTTGGACCACTCCATTTTTTACTTTGCTGTTTCTTAAAGCATAAAGGAAATTTGTTATTGAAATAGCACACATGATTTATAGGAATATGAGTTATAATTACTATTTTTGGGGGTCTCTGTCATATCTACCCATTAAAGAAGAGGCAGTTTTTAGCTTTTACTGTATGGGCAACTCTGTCTTCTTAATCATTCTGAGGATATCTGGAGACATTTGAAAAATTATTAAAATATGCATTTCATATAAAATATGTATAACACATGTCATTTAAATCATTCTCCAGCACACGGGGCAGTGGCACCAAGTAATTCACACTGTCATGCAGCCTTCTGCATGACTCATCTCCAGATCTTCACTGTCCACACGGAGACTTTGGCCCCACTGACAGTACTATCTCTTCCTTTCTGCAGACCTCATTCACCACCATTCTACACTGTGTCTCTATGAATTTGATTGCTCTTGGTACATCGCAAGAGTGGAATCATACAATATTTCTCTTTTTGTGATTGGCTTATGTCTTTTAGCCTAATGTCTTCAAGGTTTACCCACATTGTACCATGGGCCAGAAGTTCTTTTTTTAAAAGGCCAAGTAATATAGTACTGCATGTATCATCACATTTTTTGTGTGTCAGATCAGCTGTTGCTGGATGCTTGGCTCCACTTTCATCTGTTACCATGGACAGTGCTGCTATGAACATGGGTATACAAATATTTAACACCTTGCCTTTGATTCTTTGCGTATGCACCCATAAGTGGCATGGCTAAGTTACATGTTAACCTTGTATTTTGCATTTTGAGGATCTATTGTTTTCCATAGCCATTGATACCATTTTGTCTTCACATCAGCAGTGTAGAAGAGTTTCATTTTCTCCACATTCTAACCAACATTTGTTGTTTCCTCCCTGATGGTCATCCTAATGGTTGTGAAGTGATATTTCATTGGGGTTTTGATTTGCTTGATTATAATGATTAGTGATATTGAGTATGTTTTCATGAGCTTAGTGATCATTCACATATCTTTTGGAGAAATATCCATTCAAGCTTTTGCCTATTCTTTACTCACTTTTTTTGGTGGTTATTGTTGAGTTGTAAGAATTCTTTATTACAACTTTAAAATACTTTCTGCCATTTGGTTGGTTGCCTTTTTGATTTGTGGATAGTATTCTTTGATGTACAAGTTTTAAATTAATTTACTTTAATTGCTTAGTTTTTTCTTTCTTTTGTGTTGTTTCATATAGATTTCCACCATGTTTTCTTCTGAGACTTTTATAGTTTTGGCTTTTATACTTATATGTTAAATCCATTTTGAGTCAATTTTTGTGTCCAATGTAAGGTAAAGGTACAACTCTGTTCTTTTACAAGTAGATATTCTGATTACCAAACACCATTAGTTGAAGAAACTGTCCTTTCAGATTGTTATAGCTCCTCTGTCAAAAGCCATTTGCACACTTGAGAGTTTGTTTCTTGGCTCTTACTCTTTTCTTCTTCTTCTTCTTTGTGGTACTGGAGACTGAACCCAGAGCTTCACGCCGGCTAGGTCAGCACTCCGTCACTGAGCTCTGCCTCCACTGCTGTGGTCTTGACTCTATTACATGGTCTGAATTTATGCTAGTTCCACACGTTTGGATTGCTGTAGCTTCCTAGTAAGTGCAGAAATCAAGAAATGTGACATTCGCACTTCGTTCAAGGTTGTTTTAGTTATTTGGAGACCTTTATATTTTACATACATGTTAGGGTTTTTAAAAAAAATTTCTGCAAATAATTCACTGTGTCAAATGTGTTTTATGTAAGAATATCTGCATGAAGGACAATCTTTCTTCTCTTCTTTTATCATGGTTGTTTCCCTAGCATGTCTTTCCTCTTGTTCTTGTCTCGCCCTATCAGAATAACAGCTTTTTAATTTGCCTACAGTGCCCCTTCTCAACTGGATGAATTGAGCCCAAGCAGTGAGGTGCACCTCGCTTTCCTCAGGCAGCTATTTCACATCAGGGTCAGCCCCACTCCTTGGATGCTTTTGGTCTCTTTGCGGGCACCCCACATTTCTGCGTGCTGCTGGGGCGGGCTATGGGAAACCTTCACCCCGACTGATGCAAACGTGGTCATCTGGTTAATAATGCTTGTGTGCAGAGGGCAGGAGCACAGCTGGAGAACATAAAGATTTAGCCCTGCACTGCCAACTGGATTTTAATGACCAAACCACAAAGGTTTGGACTATTTAAATAAAATAGGACAAATGGAAGAAAAATCCAATATCCCTACCCCCCAAATAAAAAGCCCATGATTTGTAATCTGCAGGACTGTAAGACTTATGTTATAGTTGAGAGGAAAACAGTGAAATATCCCTTGGATATGTGCAGCAGACACTATTTGGAGTTTCAGTATTTGACTCAATAAACTGCATTATTAAAACTTTGCAAGCAGCAATCTCTTCCTTTTTCCTTTTGGAGGGTTGGTTTTGTTTTATTTTTTTAGCTGTCTTCCAAAAGGAATTCCAGAGGTTTTTTTTGACAATTTTATCATTTCTGACTTAAGCCTGTTGCAAATCTCTTTGAAACAAGTAGGCCCAAGGGTGGCTCAGGCAGCTGCCTGAATTCCACACAAATGTAAAAAGTCTCTTCCATTTTGAGTGCTATACTTCGCTGTAATAGAATCCAGATGCTTAAACCATTCAAAGATTACCTTTTACAGTGTGAACAGAAGCATGAATTTAAGTGTTATGTTAAAATGTAGTTAGATTCCAATTGTTACTAAGCTTTTTGAGCATAGCTTCTGAAGGAGAGTTGAGACAGAGAAGCCTGGGGGAAAGACAGCTAAGAGTCGGGGCCTGGGAATGTCTTATCGAGCAGTCACAGGAGAGAGTCATGATTAGATTAAACTGCTGCGGGGTATCCATAATTAACAGCCAGAGGGACCCAGAGCCTCCTTCTGAGAACGGGCAATCACTCAGCAAGTGGCAGCCAGCTTTCTTCTCCATGTAGCTGGAAAGAAGGAAAAATCCCATTAGGATGCAGAACTGAGCCCTGGGATGCAAGCCTGTCATCTACAGCCACTGTCTTTGCGTCGGCGGAGTGGGGTGCGGTGGGCGGTGGGCAGCCTTTCTACAGCGCCTTGCGTGTTCTTGCAGCTCACTTGAGTGCTCAGAATCTTGAGTCATGCCACTTAATTCATTATGGAAAAGCTGAGCACCCCTTGACCTCAGACCCATGTTTGGCGATAGCCACACACACACACACACACACACACACACACACACACACACACCAATATGCACCAACAACCACCTGGTACATGGAGAGATATTACTTTTTCAGCCATCAGATTGAATGCCCAATAGTTAAACAGTAGAGCCAGCCAGCCTGATAGCCTAACAACTTTGCTGTTAGGATGAGGTTGGAGAATCACTTGCAAACTTTAAGTGAGCAGTGTGTGAATGGTTGAGCCAATTGCCCCCTCAGCAGGAGCACTACGTAAAACAGTTTTTATCATATTTTACTTTGAGGCAGCAAGGGCACTTTTTATAAGCTGAAAGAGATTGGTGGAGGGAGGAGGGAAAGTAAGCGGAGGTAACGGAATGAGCAGGATCAGAGCACGTTGTACGCGTGCTGGAAGCTGTCCCAACAAAGCCCAGTTCTCTGTAAGGTTAATATGCACTGATAAGTATACACACTGGTGGAAAGCAGCATTTGCTACCCACCCGTACTACATGTAAAACTGTTCAGGAAATCTCAGAATTGAGAGTTCTCACTAAAACCCAAAATGAGAAGGTTTA
This sequence comes from Chinchilla lanigera, assembly GCF_000276665.1. Classification (NCBI taxonomy): domain Eukaryota; kingdom Metazoa; phylum Chordata; class Mammalia; order Rodentia; family Chinchillidae; genus Chinchilla; species Chinchilla lanigera. The sequence continues at coordinate 4,109,864 of NW_004955520.1, forward strand.
TGAAAAGTCAGAGAAGGAGCCTTTCTGAACAAAGAGGCTTCTGCTGAGACCCAACTACTTCCCTGGTGATCTTGATCTCACTGAATAGATGAGGAAAGTGGACAGGATTTTTAAGTTTTCTGATTCTAAGAATTCATGGGTTCAAAATCATTAAATCATATCTGACCTTCATCATGGGGAGAATAAAGCATGTGCATGTTTTTTTATAAATATGACTACAAGGGTCCCCTCCCTGGAATGCTTATGCTGTCATTATTCTGCCTTCTGGGTTGCATGAGCGGATACTATGAGGCAAGTTGCTCTCTGGGGTCACAGAGATGGTGTCTTCAGAAGCTCTTACTGGGAGTGCAGCTGTGCTGTGTGGCTGCAGGACCACTAAGCTGTCCCTTTCTGCAGACAGTGCTGCAGAGCTGAGGTATGGGGAGGGTGTTTGAAGAACAGCGAGAGCCCCATACAGCACTGAATGGGAAGGGTTGAGGGGGTAGGAGGATCCCAGGAAAGTAGAATGCACTGAAGTTATCATTTTACTATTGAGGCCAACATTGTGAGCTTCTGGGGCTCCATCCTTGGCAGATTAACTGATGGTCAACTGGAGTGGGAATGCCCAGCTGACCGGGGTTGGTGAGGCTCTGAGTATGAGAGATCCACTGGAGGATTGGTGCCAGAATGTGTAAAAGGAGAATGGGTGGGGAAGGTTGCATGCTGTTGATTCTCCTGGAGAAGCTTGCTGCTGCTGGTTTTCCTGATTCAAACTCAGGGCCGTTCTCTTTGTCAGAGGAGCTCCAGTCCTTGCTGTCACCAGAAGTGGTTGCTATTCTCTTCAGGGAAACTTGGATCTTTACTTCTGTCCAGAGTTTTATTTCTTGGCTCCAGTGCAGATCCCTCAGTGCAGATCCACTGACCTTTGGGCCTTCCTGGTGCAGATCCTTGATATGGACTTGAGACATTGTCATGGGCTCTAGGCCTCTGGCTGGACTCATGTGGGACATTGCCCTGGGATCCACGCCCTTGGTTGGGTTCTTTGGTCTCTAGTGCAGACAAATTTCTTGCACTCTTCTGTATTTGAGTTTTTGGGTGCATATTATAAGATATTCCTATAAATTTATGTGTCCTGTGTCAAATCTATTCCCTTGGAAACTGCTGACTACAATGCCATTCAAAGACAGCCAAACTTCCCAGCCATTAGTAGACTGTGCTCTGCTCTCAGGAAAAGTAGAATTTTACATCCCTGGTGCCTACAGGATTAGTAGTGTTTCCTTTGAGTGACGATTTCTACACACAAGCCTGTTCTTTTCCAGGGGACATGGAACACAAGGGCTTGGTGAGGACCAGAACAGGTTGAGGTAGTGACCCATGTGCTTTATTGCTGGGCAGCATCTGTGCATCGTGTCTCCAGGAACTGCACACCCCCAGCTCAGGACTGGAAGGAAAACAGGTGCTAAGGAACCAGTATGGGATGGTACATTTTTTTCTGTTTAGATCTGGTCTATGTGTTGTGTGTGTCAGAATTCCACATCCAAAGAAATTAAGGAACAACTAGGATGCTACAGCAAGAAACTGACAGACTGAAGCATCAACTGAGTCATTTACTCATGCGCACACAGGTCACAGGGGAAGGGTGTGTGCTTCTCTTTGCTGGAAGCCTGGGAGGCCATGAGTAAGGTCCTGTCTCATTGCTGCTCTGTCGACTGCCTGTCTGTCTGGAGAAGCTGGTGAGGGATTCTCACCAGTGAGAAAGCTCTATGCTGGGGTGGTTATGTCCCGTGAGGGGACTGGAAGGGCTTCCAGAATGTTGGACACAATTGCTTTCTGAAACTGCAGGCAGCTGTGACATTCCTTCTCTATAGCAGAGCCCCAGATGTTCACATGCTCAGAAGGGCGGACCACTTCAGACTCCAGGTCCTTCCCATTCTGGCCCCAACCAAGTGCTCAGTCTCACCTGTGACCTTGCTGCCACTGAGTGGTGCCTGATGGGGGGCCTCATGCTTCCACGGGCTTAGGTCATGTCATCTGGGGAGACCGCAGCCATCTCGCTCAGAGGAGACTTAATAGCTCTTCTTTCCTCCAGTTGCAGAGGGTCATTCTATTTCTGGATTTGCGGGATGTAGGGTTGAGATTTGGGGCAAGAAGCAAGTGCATTAGAGTGGAAGAGAAAGGGGTTCAGACAAGAGTCCACATCTGCTGAGTCACGACCTAAGAGAAAAAAGAAGAGAACTGCAAAGGGTCACCATCCATGAGGTGAGGACTAAGAGGGGATGGAGAGAGGAAGGAGGAGAAGAGGGTAAAATGAAGGCTGGAGAGAAGGCTGCTCAGAGGGCGGAATAAGAGAGATCTCCAGATAAAGGGGGCTAGCACACAAGACATTGGGAGGTTGGAGCAAGAGTTGCTGGGAACATGTTCTTTAGGAGCTGTGAGGCTGTGGGTGACTCTTCACAGGACTGGCCCACAGTGTCACACCTCACTGAAGTGATGCTCTGGTCCTTCCTGACTTGCCTTGCCTTTTCTGTTAGGCAATACTTAGCTTTCCCTTTGTGACAGTAGCTTTTCTTTTGTTGCTGAGACAAAATACCCGACACCCAAAATTAAGGGAGGAAAGATTTATTTAGCTTACAGTTTGTGGAGGTTTCCATCCATAATCAGCTGGCTCCAAGGCAGAGTGGCACATGTCACAGGGCAACAGTTGATGGCAGCAGAAGACAGCAAAAGCAGCAAGAGCAAAAAGGGGGAGAGATCTGCAGCCCCACTTATCACCACGGTTGCTTCGGTTGATCTGGCTGGCTAGGCAGGTTTAGCTTTGAGCAAGCATGATGGAAGTGGTCCATCATGATCAACCTGACACCCTCAACACGCCATGTGCATCCCTCCCAAAGTTGTGAGTTCAGTCAAAGAAGATGACCACCTCCGATAGAGGAGGACCATTCTTCGGTCAGGGGTATAAGACTGCTGCCCTGCCCTGCTAGAACCTCCAAGCAAGCTTCAAAAAGGGGGAGAACAAGCCTCTTTTTCTCCCTTATCTTGTAAGTAGGCTACCCCCCGACCACAGGGTGAGTGCAGCACTCACACCATTGTGGTGTCCTCCTCTTGCACACTGGCTCCCTGCTGAGTTAAACTTCTAAACTTCTCAGGTTGACACAGTGTATCAACCATTACAGCCTTCAAGGATGGGTTGAAATGTTATTTCCTCACAGAATTTTGCAGGGTGTCACCTGTTTTGGTGGAAAACAATCAGCTCTTCCCTGAACACTACAGAAGAGGGATAGCAGTGTGCTCATTTTATATGAGGTGCACGAGACTTCTCCATATTGCAGATGACCAGGACATATTGCAGAGCACTGAATAAACCCACATTCCTTCTGTCCCAGTCAATCCAAGTATTCAGATATGTACTGCACACGGGTCTTGTTTCACTGGCATTCATCTATGAGGCTAAAAAATATTTTACACTAGACTAAATGTAAGAATCTTATTTTTTCTTTTATTTTATACTCAAAAAGACAGGTGCTGATGGGACAATTTATAAGTCTGAAGTGGTCTTTTTCTCTCTCTGGTCTGTTTCATGAATGTGTGAGCTTGTTATTTGGAGAGGGTCTACAGAAGAAATAAAACTACCATTAAAATTTTTCTCCCATTTTATTTGGTTTCACTATTAAGGAGATCTGCACACCCATGCTTGCTCAAAGCTAAACGAGCCTGCTCAAGTTCTTTCAGGGTTATATCAGCCAGTGTTTTACTAGAGAAACAGGTATAATAAGAGAAACATAAATGTATAAGAAAGTACAAGAATGGCTTACAATGGTCAACCACAGAGTTGGATGAGGAAGCATGCAGAGGGTGTCTGCATGCTGGAGGCTGAAGAGTCCAGCCCAAGGCCTGGAGCTCGCTGCTGTGTTCTGTGCAAGTCCATATCAGGAGGTTGATGGGTCTGTCATGGAATGCTGAAGAATTCATGTCAGAAGGTTAAAGAGTCTACACCAGAAGGCTGAAGAGTCAGAGGTGGAAGCCAAACAGTCTGCACGAGAAGTCAGGAGACTACGTCCAAGCTGAAGGTGAAGATTAGAGCTACTCCAAAAAACCAGCAATCAGTCCTGCCTCATTTCCCTTTTATTGAGTGCAGCCTCCCCTCTTCGGGGGGGGGGGTCCTTTACAACCACACCACTGAGGATGTTTGCAAGGTGAAGACCCTGGCTTCCTGCTGAATCACTTAGTTAAACTTCTCAAGTTGACACAATGAACAACATCTTAGAGGGGTAGAGGCATTCCTCTACCCTCCAGGATGTAGAACTGCTGAGTTACTTAGTTAAGCTTCTAGACTTCTCAAATTGACACAATATATCAACTACTACAATCCACCCCTTGTCAACTTGGCAACCAGACATATTTCTTTAAATCTGTCTCCAGATGAAAAAACATGCTTGTAATTATGCCTAAAGTTATAATTACCACACATACAAATAGAAAAGCACTAATTCCCTCACCAGAATAGAAGGTAAGTTTTCCTTGGGCTACACTTATCATTTCACAACCTGAACATTATAACACAGCTTTAACAACCCTTAAGAGCCAGTATTAAATTTATCAACATTATATTATATTAGAACTATATTAGGGGAGAAATAGTACAATTACAAGCCTCTTTTCTGTAGCTGATCACAGGATCATAGCTGGTATTTAGAACTGCCTTCTTCCACTACCCATTCTGTGTTCCCTTGACCTTCAGCAAGCACCTCGGCAGGTCTTGGTTCTTTTCCTGGTGCAGGGATTCATACCTTCATTCCTGAAGGCTCTGGGCCATTTGTCACTGTGCCTGTATTAGGTTGTTGTAGCTTCCCACTGGCTTTAATAACAAGGCATGGTAATACTAAAAGGTGCCCTAAGCGATCTGCTGCACTCAGGTATGTTCTTTCTTTCCTCCATTGTGGAGTAGTAGCCCACTTTCCCCTTGATAGTCTGGGTCAGTCACCCCTGACAACACTGTGATTCCCTTTTCAGCTTGTTTCCTCAGAGGCATGAGGAGGCCAAAATGACCAGGGGAAGGTCTTAGCTTCCAGTTCAATGGCATCATTGTTGTGCTTCCTGGTACAAGCCTTTCCTGCTCTGGAACTAAGACTTCTCAGCCAGCAGAACATAAAGTCATGGGAACAGGAAGCAAACATTTTGCTAGTGGATCCCTAGGGGGATGGTGAGTGGTACCATTCTACTTCCACCCCTTGGTTCCTGGACCTATGAATCCTGGCTATGGGAGACACAGTACCATATAGTGGGTGCTGATTCAAAGCATATACACTCCTCTGAAGCACCTTACCCCAACCCTGCAAGCTATTGCCACCGAGCTAGCACTGTAACTGTGTCTTCAAAAGACCATTCCACCTTTTTATCAATCTAGACACTTCTACATGGTGAGGAACATGGTAAGACAAGTGAGTTCCATGAGCATGAGCCCAATGCCTCACTTCTTTGGGTGTAAAATGTGTTCCTGGGCCAGAGGCAATGCTGTGTGGAATTCCATGATGGTGGATAAGGCATTCTGTAAGTCCATGGACGGTAGTTTTGGCAGAAGCATTATGTGCTGTGAAGGCAAATCCATATCCAGAATATGTGTCTATCTATGCCAGTGAGGACAAAGCATCATCCCTTTCATGGTGGAAGTGGTCCATCATGATCAACCTGACACCAGGTCACCGGTTGATCACCCTGGGAACGGTGCCATACTGGGGACTCAGTATTGGTCTGTGCTCTTTATTTTTTATTTTTTATTTTTTTTTGGTTTTTCTCCGGTACCGGGAAACGAACTCACGACCTTGCGCTTGCCGCTGAGCTAAATCCCCAGCCCCTTGTGCTCTTTAGTAACACTGAACCTTAGTAGAAACTGAATGCTTGATCATGGGATACCAGGTCACCATGTGACCTGAGTTGCCTGTCATGGCCTAGGTATTATCTGACCCACCAAGTCATAACATTGGATGTTTGCCTACAGCAAACACTGCTGTTGTGGGCTTAGCTGATGACCCTGTCCCCATCTGCTTCCTGTAGACAGACAGAGCGCTCCCCACTATATAGTGGTTTGTTGGGCATTCAGCAGTGGCTGTAGCCAGATCAGCCTTGGTGAGTGGGAGTCCATGTTGCTGAGCCCATACACAACCTCCATCCCTGCCACCATGGCCACTGTGTTCATGGGCCCATTGGGCAACGACAGGGTGGCTGAAGAAGGAGGTTGGCCACTATCCACAGAAAGGGTCCTCTTATCCACTTGATTATTAAAGTCCTCTTCTGCCAATGCCACCTTTTGATGAGCTTTTATATGGCAAACAAGTATTTTTACATCCTCTGCCCGCACAGAAATGTCCACTCACATACCTCTTCCCCAAAAAGTTTCAACACCAATTTTCCAGTTATGTTCCTTCCAAGTTCCTGATCATCCACCCAGATCACTGGCTACAGCTCAGGAATCAGTATATAGCTGCACATGTGGTCATTTCTCCTGCCAGCCAAAATGTACTGCCTGAAGTTCTGCCCACTGCAACGATTTCCCTTCACCACTGTCCTTCAGGGATGTCCCAGAAAGGAGCTGTAGTGATGCAGCTGTCCACTTGTGGGTGGTGCCTACATAGCATGCAGAGTCATTCATAAGCCAGGCCCTAGCCTTCTCTTCCTCTGACAGCTGATCATATGGTCCACCCCACAAGGCCATAGGTGCATGATGGGAGGCAGAAGGCAGTATAGCAGGCATAGAAGCCATAGGTATCTGGGCAATTTCCTCATGTAATTTACTTGTACCTTATGGGCCTGCCCTGGCTCAATCATGAATATACCACTTCCACTTAACGATACACTGTTGCTGTGTCTGGATACACTGGGTATGGAGTAGAGACTTCTCTCTGGGTCTCCTGGGAGAGGGGCAGATTCCCAAGGAAAGCTATAGTGGGGAGAGCTCTACCTGTCTACAGGAAGCAGATGGGGACAGGGTCATCAGCTAAGCCCACAACAGCAGTGTTTGCTGTAGGCAAACGTCCAATGTTATGACTTGGTGGATCAGATAATACCTAGGCCATGATAGGCAACTCAGGTCACATGGTGACCTGGTATGCCATGCAAGCATTCAGTTCCTACTAAGGTTTAGTAGCAGGCCAAGAGCTGTTTTTCAAAGGGAGAGTAGTTATCTGCAGATGATGGCGGACCTTGCTCCAAAATCCTAAAGACCTCCGCTGGAGTTCACCTATGGGGGCCACGGAGAGACTCCGAACAGCATCTTTTCCTGCCACTGATGCATCAGGTACCATCAGATCTGCTGGAGCATATGGCCTCGGGGGCAGAGCAGCCTGCACAGCAGCCTGGACCTGCTGCAGAGCCTTTTTTGTTCTGGGCCTCACTCAAACCTAGCAGCTTTCCAAGTCACTCGGTAAATGGGCTAGAGTAAGACTCCCAAGTGAGGAATGTGTTGCCTCCAAACTCCAAATAGCCCCCGCCCAAAATCTGTGTCAGTCAGTGTTTGCTAGAGAAACAGATAAAACATAAGATCACAAATATATAAGAAATTACTAGATTGGCTTACAATGGTCAGCCGCAGAGCTAGCTGAGGAAGTGTGCAGAGGGGCTTACATGGAGCCTGAACAAAGGAAGCAGGACGTACACTGTCTGTTCTCGCTGGGAAGAACACTTGTGTGGTGCCAGGCTGATCAGAGGAAAATAGAGTGATGTGTCAGCTTGGGGCAGTTACTGCCACCCAAACCATCTTGCTTTAATGGTGGGGATGGTTACAGAACCATGGCGGGATTATACACAGGTTACTTCAACACTACTCTTTGTTTTGAATGATTGAAAATGATGTCTTTGGGCCTACAGCAGACACTGCTGTGTGGGCTCAGCTGATGACCCTGTCCCCATCTGCTTCCCGCTGACAGATGGCTTTCCCCACTATAGCTTTCCTTGGGAATCTGCCGCTCTCCCAGGAGACCCAGAGAGAAGTCTCGACCTCCGTAGCCAGTGCATCCAAACACATCTCAGGTCAGAGATGTAATTCTGGCCAGGACAAAAGGGACAGTCTTTGGAGGGAGGGATCTAGGGAAGGTCTCCTTTACTCCTATGTTAGAATTAAAATATGATGAAAAGAAGAAACTGTTTCTACACACCATAGTGTCTGCTTGTAGTTGTGACATTTGGAACTAAGAATACAGCTGTCATGCTGAGGATGAAAGAACAGAAAGCAAGGAGAGGGGGAGAAGCTGCTTCTTTGATATTATCTTTGAACCCATGAATGACGGAGTTCTGGGTCACTCTGTCTCAGTACTAAAAAGTATACGAGATGAAGAAAATCCTCTCTTGTTAAAGACCAGGAGACAGGTTTTCACTTTTTATTTGCTGCCAAATGTATGACAATGGATCTAGAGAAAGATAAGATATAAAATAAGTAGAAAGATATAGTTCTTGCATCAGCTTAAAAATAATTAGAGAAAGCAAACCACAAAGGAAATGACCAAAGAAAATTTATGTAGCCATAGATCAAGTGGAGGAGCTTAAAATTTTTCCTGCAGCTAAATGAGTGGCCCACCAGTATGGTGAAGTCCATGGCTTCCTTATTGGGAGAATTTGTTAAATGAATAAAAATTAAAAACATGACTCACAGAGAAAAGTAACTGGATTTGCAAAGTTTCCCAGGTCAAGAACTCTGGAGAGATCACAATGAGAGTTGACCTCGAGTTCTTTCTCAGTAATCTTATCCCAGAGTCAGTTTACCTCTGTTCTCCTCACCCTTAGGTCCAACTTCCTCAATGGTCAAAAAGGGAATGGTTCAATCAAGACAATTATGTTGCATTTCAAACACTGAGATACAAACTTAACTGAAAAAATATAAATTAAATGAAACTATTTTCTTCTGTGGGTGCTATGGAAGCCGTCACCAGGTGACAAGAAAGAGTTCTAGTATTTTTCTATGCCCTGGAAGCCAAGGCATTGGCAACCAAAGAAAGGTTATTCCTGCAGCCGCGCATGGGCCATGGGGTGTCCTAGTGGCTCCAAGTCCTTTCCACATTCACGAGGTTCGCCCACATGTCTTCTCTCCCTGGTGTTCTTTGTGGCGTAAGATTATCCTTCCTGGTCCAGTGACCTCAGCCACAGCTGTGGACTTTGATGGTCCCTGGGTGAGTAGAAGTAAGTGCACCATGTCCAAGTTGAAGCTTTGGTGCACCCATCATGGTTGCCCATCATTATTTGATCTCTGTCCTGAGAATGTTATGCATCAAGTAGGGCTCACATCTTTGCCTGGATCCCAGAACAAAGACCTGGGCCCACGTAAAAGGTCACACGAGCAAGAAATACCCCTGTATAGCTCTAGTCTCTTACAACTCAGGGTTATTTATTACTGAAGCATAACTAGTGAAAAATAATAAACACAAGCTGACACTTACAGGAAACGTTTCAGGTTTCTCATTTCTTATACCATGCAGTCTTTGTCCCATTTCATACTCCTTTTAAATATCAAATTTATTTTTCTCAAATTGCAGTGCATACGGGATAGTTAAACATTCATTTTAATTTGTATTTTAATATTTGTTAATATTTTCTCTCTTCTTTGTGACAAGTTAGTAAGTTTTATAGCTACTACCTTTACTGACAAAGCATGAGTAACTGGAAAATTTGTTACATGGCAAGTTATATAACTCCCACTATAGCAATGTGACACGGACTCAGCCTAAATCCAAATGGCCTACATGACTTTTTAGTTGGAGGATTAACTAACCGGAATTGAGATAAAGTCTGGTACCCCCAATCAAACATCTGCATTAAAATTTAAACTGCAATCAATCATCTTGATTTTTTTATTGTCAACACACCTGACCTCCAGATACTGGAGTGTGGAGTTATCATCATGACTGGCTTTAGCCTTGTTGGCTGAAAGTTTATGGCTTCACTTGATTCCAGCTGAGGCTCCTGGAGCAGCTACCAAGCTAACACTAATGACTTTTTAAGAATAGGGTGAATCCTGTAAGTCACAGTTTCACGGCTGTCCTGGGAGGTGTTGGCCCTGGTTCGCATTTATCGTGGTCCCATCTGCTTTTCTGACTTGTGTGATAGTTCTTTTATGACTTAACATCAAAGAAATTTTAGTTTGTCAGAGAAAAAGGAGCAAAGTCTGGTCTGGCACCATTCCCAGGTCTAAACTTTATGGCAGTATCCCAGAAGATCTGTTGCTAATTGACATTGATGGTCAGATGAACTGGGTTGTCTCCTGGAGATCCAACCCTGTCCTTCACATCCCTGCACTCTCAGGTTCTCCTCTTCCTCTCACTGGAAGCCTTCCTTTGAGTTGCCTTGCTTTTTACTGGCATACCAGAAAGGCAGAGAACATGTGCTCTGCTTTGTTAAAAATCTCAGAAAATGCACTAGCACAGAAAATGTTCAATCAACCACATTTGAAGATGATGAGTTAATTGTTGCATGCAAACGTCCTGATCATTATAAATCAGCTGAACATTGCTTTTACAGAGATCCAGCGACCTCCTTTCATCCTGTCCGACTGATGATCCCTTGCTTGTCTTCTGAGGTAAGATTCCAGGCTCACCTGCCCATGAGTCCTTCCCCATCCTTGCAGGGAGTTGACGCATCTTCTATACCATCTTAGCACTGTGTACATACCTCCAGCATACTTCAGCTGCTGCAGGATTGTATTGGGCTTGAGGCTTCCAGTGAAGGGCATGTCAAGGGCAGATGGTGAGTTATGGGGACCAGGAGAGGAGGTGGGTGTAATTATGCCTGAGAACAGTCCTGGGAAGAAGACAGGGTGTGCCTGGACGATGCGGTATTGATGCATACAAAGTGAACTCAATGAGTTTGAGATACAGACATATCTTAGTCCACTTTCTATAGCAATACCATAATGTTCAATAGTTTAGAAAAGAAAGACGTTTATTTAGCTCATAATTCTGGAGCCTTGGAAGTTCAAGATCAGGTAGTCATATGTGGCAAGGGCTTCATGTTGCTTTATAACTTTGAAGAAAAAACAAGTGGGTGGCCTTGCTTTGTAATACCCCACTTTCCAACAGGAGGGTTTTTTTTAGGGGTGTGTGTGGGGTGACAGTAACATCCATAAAGACAAGTCGGCTTGCTATGATTTCTGCCATTTACTAGTTGTGGGATGGTAGACAAATAACCTTCCCAAGCCCAGGTTGCCCTTCTGTCAACTAAAAATAATATGTGTGCTTTTCTGCAATTGTGAGAACAGGAGGAAGTAATCCAGGTGGAGCAGTGATGAGAGTTCCTGGAAAGTATTTACAATGTGCAGAAGTAGTGTCAGCAAAAGGCTCTACAATTTCAGAAGAGGCAGCAAGTAATTCTTAAGGCAGTAACTGAAGATACTCGATTTTACACAAAGCTGGCAAGGCTGGGAGACAGACGGGGGTCCCAGGTCTCCAGGTGCCTGCTGCAAGTGACAAGTAGTTAGACTTGGAAAAAGAGTCTCAGCTCAAAAATTTTAAATTTAATGTGCAAATCATGAGAAATTTTGCTCCATTTATTAATCAGAGGAGTGACCTCACAGTGGTATTGCAGGACAATCAGCCAGTTCTGTGGCTCACAGGAGAGATCAGAGGGAGGAAACTTTGGACTCAGGAGAACCGTTCACCAATATGTTGAGATTATTTTACCATAGGGCAAAAAAGAACCAAGGTGGGTAGATGAATTGCAGAATTACTTCAAAGAAAAATTTGACTGTTGCCTTTCATGTAGAATCCAATTCTACCTACCTAACGCTAAATCTTTCTTTGTCCTAAAAAATCAACGCTACACAAGGAATGTGCGGTAACATGATGTATTGAAAATGTGTAAAAAGCCAGACAAACAAGGGAAGAGGATAAATACCTGGATGGGTGGAGAGGCAGGGAAGAGAAAGGGGATAAAAAAGGCATCAAGATGCGCTATGTACATGTACCAGTTCCCCACAAGGAATGTAAGCAATATTTACTACAAACATATACACGTAGAAAATGGAATGACAAATGTCTACCAAAAAATAAATGTTAAAAGACACAGACTAAGAAAATACACATAACACACAAACACACATAAAACATACATAAATAAAATTTATATGGACCAAAAAAAAGATTTATCCAGCACTTTTGGAAAGTCAATTATCCACATATGCTGGTATTTTCAGATTATAGAAACTTTCTTTTTGAACATCAAATATTTTAATATTTTAATTTTTGGTTGTCTACATTTTGCATTTGACATGTTATACAGTGACTGGCTCCTGGGTATCATGCAAAACTGTGCACGTGTGTCTATAGTAGTTTATTTGAATGGAAATAGCCATGGGCTTGCAGCTGAAATATAGACACCATTTTCTTGCTGTGTGATCATGGAGAAAGTTATTTCTCTTCCCAGGATGTCAGAATGAGGACATTTAAATACATGATTTTGGAATCTTTTTCAAATATGACATCCTATCAATCTATCAAAATAAGAGAGGAGAGAAAACTTTTAAGGGGATTAAAATTTCATTTTGGTATCCCTCAGGATGTTACTGGTTTTAAAAAACCAGCCAAAGCAGAGGGCCAAAGCAGGCTTGCTTATCCTTCCAGATGAAGGAGAGATTAAATGTTTTAGGAGAGTATGATCTGACTTCTCAGAAATACCAAAATTGACACTGAAAGACTGAATTTGCCAAAACAGAATGCTTTTAACATCAGAAACTCTTGCCAAACTCAATATCTCTAAGATTCAAGTTCTCTTTCCCCCTCGCTGTTGTCATAAATAACAGGAAAAACCATTTCCCTCCACTACACCTTTCTCCCACAGTCACTGTGTGCTATTGCTGGAAAGTTACTCTTCTTGTTTCTAAGAAACAAAGCCCTACTGAGAAAGTCCCTTGGACCCCAGGACATCAGATCTGCCCTTTTGGTGCATACATTTCACAATACGCAGCTGAGCTAAGTGGGCGGGAGGCAGACCCAGGTTGAAAAGCTGAGGAGAAGGTGTACAGCAAGCGCATTCCCATGTTCTCTGAGTTCCGACCCCAAGAACTGGCTTAGAATCCCCTGCAAACTTAAGCAGGAGTTCTGCCTGGTGGTTTCCAGGAAGGGCGGCCTTCAATGGTCCCCCCAATGGTCCTCCCAGATGGGCCTTTGCTGAGAAAGGAAAGAGCTGACTTATAAATCATGCTAACCAGGGGCATTCAAGAGTCCTGAAAATCAGCTAGACCATCCCACCCCTTCTGCTCCAATCTCTACACTTCCCAGGTAAAAGAAGCTAAGCATTAGAAGCTGCTGCTCTGCTCCCTCACGTAGTGACCAGAGAGCCATATCAGATGGACCCTGTGGTAGTTTACACCTCTATTCATAATAGCTATATGCTCTGTGCATATGTACACCCACATACTTTATACTTGCCCCAGGTTAAGGTATTTCAAGAGAAAAGTTTGCTTTTGTATTTGTTTGTTTTGGTAGCACTGGGGATTGAACCCATGGCCTTCATACTGAGCTACATGTAGCCTTTTTAGTGTTTATTTTGAGACAGTGTCTTGCTAAGTCTCTAAATTGCTGAGACTGGGCTTGAATTTGTGATCCTTCTGCCTCAGATCCCAGAGTGATGGGGTGACAGGCTCATGCTTTTTCCATGTTTTGTTGCCTGCGATTAAAGAGACAAATTTCAACTATCAGTGCTTAAGTTACCTTGACAATGTGGACATTACTCTTTAGTCATTAATTTGCATTTTGCATTCTAACTATTTTCTATTTCTTTCCCACTCACAAGGTGGCAGAAGCTCATCCCCAGTGGGACATCTGCCCAGACACAGGTAGAGCTGGTTGCTCCTTAAGAGGGTCCGGTCCTGGCCACTGGGAAGCACGCTCTGGACACAGGGTCATCGCACCTTCTCATGGAGATAGGCAGTGCCTGGGTTTAGAGTGAGCAGAAGTCATGTGGACCGGAGCAGTGTTCTTCTGCATCTGTCTTTCTTACACGACAAGGGTATTCTGTGAGCACGTGTGTGCATATATGTACATATATGTAAGCACATGCATGCATGAACGCCCTTTGTCCCAGCATTTTTATCCATTTGAATAACACTGCATGGTCTTACTCATCTGTGAAATCTAAAAGGTGATTGCTTAGAAGTAAAGAATTGTATGAAGGTCACCAGGGACTAGGATGGCTGGGAGGAGAGGAAGAAGGAGAGAAGTGGGTTAAAGCATTCAGGATGGTGAGCAGATGTGGTAGCAAGAACAAATTCAGGAGATCTATTGCATAGCAAGATGACTGTAGTCAAGGACAATATATTGTATTCTTAAAAGATGCAGGGAGTGCATGTTAGGTGCTTTCACCACAACGGTGGTAACCATGTTAATTAGCAAGATTTCACTATTCTACAATGTGTATACACTTTACAGTCATGGGCTGTACGTGATAAATATGTACAGTTATTTATCAATTAAATTAATTAACTACTTAGCATAATTGAGAGTTCATTCTCTGTCAGCATCTTTGTCCCAGCTGGAACATGAAGAAAAATAAAAATAACTATGCCCTTGTCTCTCTTGGAGCTTATGTGTTCATGCAGGGGCAGATCTTTGTTCAGTGACTACATCAGCACCCAGAAGTTCAAATTGCAACAAATATTATGCAGGTAAGCCTTGGAGTCCTGCAAAACGCAAACCGCAAGAGGAGATGGTCTAACCAATAAATTCTGGGCTAGTAAGCAGCAGGGATAACTAAAATGTATCACCGCACACGTTTCATCATGCTACATTTCCTCGAAGCTCACCAAGTTGAGAAGGAACATAGACAAGTTTCAGGATCCCAACTTGAATCTGGTGCAATATGCAGCCTTCTGCGGCTATCTAAAGTTCTCAGTGACCACAGGCCACTTTCCACTACGGTCTCTTGGTGTTGCTTACATGATGAGAGAAAGGCTGACCACTCCGACTGAATTCTCCAAGTTATTGATTTGTGCTCTTTTGGATACCTTGCACTCTCTGGAATCTTCTGAGACCTTGGGCAGCAGGGATGGTCAGCTTGAAGAGGTGGAGATTTGGACACTGCCAGGCTGTGTGACGTGCACGTACTGTACTTTCTTCCTATGTATCATAGGACCGGAAGTGGTGCCCAGCTCCTACTTCCTGGACTCTGCATAACTAGCTTCTTTATATGTTGTGTGTGAAGTCTGGAATAAAGCTGCCATTGACCACTGTGCTGTGGACTCTGTAGCTTTGATTCCAGATGTGCCAGGTAATAGAAAGTTTTGGACTCACATTTTTTCTTTACAATCAGTTTATGTCCTTCAGTGACATTTTCATGACTTTTGTGTCTGTTTGTAGACTTTTTTCCCTCTGCATAAATACATGGGATGTTATTTGTTATGTACTCCATGTTTATTTTAAGAAATTGGATCATTAACTCCACATCCCTTGTTTTAGCAAATGACCTTCAAGTATAAAATGGGGTGAGGGCTGTTATTTTTACAAGAAGAAAGGAAAGCTTTGTAAGGGACCCTGAGGGGTAAATGTTGCAGTATCTGCTTCGCTTTCTCCATTGTTCATGAGAAACCACTTGTCTGATCTCAAAGTAGCGGCTGTTTCATACTCTGAGGGAGCTCAGGGCAGCAGATACTGAGATTGCAGTGACACTGCCAATAGTCAAAAGAGAGGAAGTCCCTTGTATAAGAAAATACAGTTTTCTCTGTGTATTTTTTAAGTGTTTGGCACTTTGGCAATGCATAGAGATTTTTTTTTACACTGTACAATGCTTTAAAATGATCTCACAACACCCACAGGATGGTTAGTAACTCAGCGAATCTTCTCATTATGTTAAAAGTGAGTCCAGAGGTCAGGACTCTGCTTTTTTACTGCTTTAAGAAGGAAATAAATATTTTGCCAGCTAGGAAGATTCTCCTTTTTTCACTCATTTGGAGTTGGTAGCGTTTTGGGAATTCTAGTTGCTGTTTCCTAGAGAAGTCACATCATCCCTAAACCGATTAATCAATAACGCCCCTGCCTTGCAACTGCTGGGATGGCTCCTGGCCCTGGCTGGCATGCTCAGGAAGTGGTCTTCTCCTTGTCAACTTGGTCCTGAAGGATCACGGTTCGACAGCCAAGCGTGTCGCCAGAACACGGGGACCGGATCATGGATGACCGTGTTCTCCGGTGTTCCCTGGTGCAGTGGGAGGAGGCCATGGGATCACCGCTACTTTGGAACAAAGTTTAACAGGATGGTCTCACCTCCTTCTGATAGGTAGTTTCACTCTTGCCTGTGGATAGAATTTTAAAGTTTAATTTAAAAATTTAAATTACAGTTGTCTTACGTGTTTTATGTTAGTGTGGTCTTCCATCTGTATATATGATAATTAACCTTATAAGATCTTATAAGATAAATAAATGAATCTGATACTGGAAGAACAAAAGGGGTGAAGGGAAAGGGAAACAGAATTGAAATATGAAATGTTGTGTACCGGT